>NW_026727171.1:0-49920 GCF_029784015.1 Lycium ferocissimum | reverse complement strand
ATACTTTTTGGGGGTTTCCCCCGGGGGGGGCCCCCCGCCCACGGCCTACTTGGGTCGTAAATTTTGGGGGGTCCCCGGGGGGCTGGCAGGGGGGTGCTCCCCGGGGCCCCCTCGGGGTTGGGTCGTGAGGTTTCCTTTCCCCAAAACCAAACATCAAAAAACCAACTTAATAATCTACGGTTCAAAATAATTTTGGTATTCGAACAAGATTCGAGAACACTCCGGACGGCCGCACAATATTCCAAACAAACACATTCATAACATTCGATAACAATCCACATACGGCTACTACATATTCAAGTTACTATTAATGATCCATAGTCGTAACATTTTCATCTACACAATCCTACAACAGCCCAACCTGTTATATCCTGTATTTCGTACATTGGGACAATCCGGGTTAACTATGATAAGTTAGGGACAAAGCCATTCCGGGATGCGAAGACGGGATTTTTGACCTTCGATTTTGTTTTGAGACATGATGTGTTCATGAATTTGTTGGTATGGAACAATTAGGAAAACTTGGGACCAAAATTGGAATTTGTGAAAGTTAAAAATCATGCATTTTTCATGGTCTTAGCCGTGTGGCTTGAAGAAGGCCCACACAATTCTCATGGACGCTTTAATTGGTCCAACACTTGTGTGGGCCATGGACACTTGGACAACAAGTCTTATATTAGTTCAAAAGATGACTACCAATTCATTCTCATCATCCAACACTTAGAAAAAAAGAGCAAAAAGTTGAAGAACCTTGAAAGGCTATCGGCCAAGGAGACCAAAAATTGAGGTCCAATTCTAGCCATCCCAAAAATATTTCCTTGATGCAAAACCACTAGTTTGAGGTCCCTAAGTAACGTGGAAGCATTGTTCGGGTCATCCAACCATCCGTTTTCATCCTTGCAAACCCTAGGCAAATTGTGGAGTTGAAGAAGAAAGGTAAGATTTAATCTTGTTTTATGTGTTATGAATGGTGTATGCATGTTGTAGTATGCTAAAATGGATGAAAATCATGAAATATGGTATGTTGGAGTTTTCCGAGGTGTGTAGTGTGTGGCCGTGTAGGTGTGTGTGTTGTGTTGTTGTGTTGTGTTGTGTTGTGTTGAAGTAGTGAATTAAAGTCTAGTTAGCATGTTTTGGTTGTTGTAGAGTGAAGAAACGGATGAGAATCGTTAAGTATGTGAATGTGTTATGTTGGTTCAAATGGGTCATATTACATGACAAGAATGGATTAATTCTATTTAGTATATCGATTGTCGTCGTTATGAATTCTATGTTGGAAATGAGCGTTTAATGACTCAAGATTGATGTTGTAATTGTATGGACTGATTTGGAGAATCATGTGTATTTAATGTAGTTTTTATATTTAAGAGAATGACATTGTTAGAATGTGGATTGTTGGTGCAAATCATGATTTGGAAGTGAGGAATGTGTTATGGATGTGTTCTCGGGTTGAAATTTTGAAGATTGAGTTGGAGTAGTATTTGGGATGTTTGAAATGTTGTATGAATTGTTTAAGATGTCTTTGAATATTGTTGGTATGGGTTCGGGTTAGTATTTGGATGTATAAGCGTTGATATTGGCTTGAATGTAAGCCGTTGAATTGAAAGTATTGAAAGTTGTGGAATGATGTAAAAGAGATTTACTAATGTTATATTGCCTTTCAGATTGATTATTGATGTTGCTAGTTTGGTTGTTGGTGTTGTTGTTGTTGATTTGGCCGAGTTAAATTCTCGGGGTTGGCCTATTTACAGGGGAAGTGCTGCCCAAATTTCCGTAGAATTATGTGTTAGTTTGGAAATGAACTCCTAAATGTCTATAGTAACGTTGGTATTTAATGATATTGTGTAGATTTTGGAGAGCCCGAGGTTTGAGTTTGGAGTGACTTGAGAGAGGACGAGGTATGTAAAGCTTGGCCCTTCCTTCTTTCGGCATGCCTTAGTCGTAAATAGGCTATGACACGAGCCTCGAGGAAAGTCTACTCTCGCGATCCGACCATGTCTGTGATTCTTATTTGTTCATTGGTCTTTGTATGCTTGATAAGATGAAATATTGGCCCTTATGTCTTTTGTATGACTAAGTTTCAAAAGTTGCCTAAAAGTTGGTTTTTAAAAGAATTTTGTTCCTAAATGATTCCGAAAACTACGAAAGTCCGTAACTTTCACCGACAGAACCGGATCGCCTCGATATGCTCAAAAATGATTCCATGATGTATGATGACTATGATTTTCATAGGCGGGCCCGGATTGGGTTGACGCTCGTCCGTGGGTCCCGCGACTTTTTCTGTATAGTTTTGATGATTTTTGAAAGAACTTAATGTGACTACCTCTCCGACCCCCGAGTATGACTATATATTTATTTACTAAGTCTGAAACGTAGATTCGTACACTTATGATTCCGATACGTAACTATGATTCCGAGTTCGGTTTGATATGTTCCCGAGCGAGATTCGGAAGAAAATCGATTTGACCGTTGTTCGGGCTTATAGATGATGGTTCGTTTTGATTAACCTATTAAGTCTTTGAAATTATTTTAGCATCGTATTTGGTTACTCATGATTCTGTTCGTGTACTCTTTTGTACATTTTTCGCCAAGTCCCGGGCCGGTTAGGTTATCGTACGCACTATGCTATATTCTGAAGTATGATGTGTATTTCGAAATATGAATATGATGTGAAGTCCGATATGATATATGATGATACAATATGATGTATGATGATATGATCCGTTATATCGAGGATCGGTTCGCCGAGCTCCTTTTACGGAACCGGGTATGTATTATGATGTTATGATGTGGCCGGTACGCCGAGCCCCTTTCGGCCGGGTACTATGTATATATGTTATGTTATATGTATGAGTTCTGTAATATGATCAATTGGAATCGGAGCCGGTGGTGGGGCAAACCCAGTAGTGAGGTAACATCCACACTGGTTTAGGCCAATCTCACATTGGTTTAGGCCAATCCCACATTGGTTTAGGCCAATCCCACATCGATTAATGACATTTCACACGATCGGTTATGATGTTATGATGTGTTACGGTATGTATATGATGAACATTATATTTGTCTTCTGTATTTCATATGTATGATTTGTATGTCGACACAAGCGCTTTGATATTTAGTTATTATGCCTACTTTACGTACTACTCGTTCGATTATGACTCGCCATCGTACCGTTGCATACTCGCACATATTCGTACCGACCAGGTTCTTCGGGGGGCTGCGTTTCATGCCGCAGCGCAGATACACGTTTTGGCGATCCGCCGGTGTAGGATTTCCATTCTGCTGTTCGGAGTGCTCCCTTTATTCTGGAGCCAATATTTTGGGTATATACTTCTCCGTTGTATATGTTTATGTTATTTAGGGGTACGAGGGCGGGGTCCCCGTCCATCATATGATTCGTTGTTCCGTACTGTAGGTCCGTAGACATAGATGCGGGTTATGTACCGTTTGTTCGGATGCGTTGTGTGGCCGTGTTTGGGGCGGCCCATCCGCCGCGGCCCTGTCGGTTGCGTGTATGTATGCTTTGATATGTTATGTATATTATGATAGCCTTGCCGGCTTCTGTACAGTATATTGGTTTGTATGCGTCAGTTTGGGGCCACGTCTGAAATTCGTAAATGTATGAGTCGTTTGTGTGCCGAATTGGGTTAATGAGCGCGTATGGGTGCCCAAATCGGGCACTAGTCACGGTCTACGGGGTTGGGTCGTGACACAACCAACACACAACACAACACATAACCTTAATTACCATTAATCTTCCAAGCTCAACAAGAACAACAACAACACATTAAACAGCCCCTAACTAGCACGTAAAGATGCCTGATAACTTCACGAACGTCTACGAACATGCCAAACAAACCATTGACGTTTATTATACATTCCTTAACACATTCTTTTCATCCAAATTCATGAACTATACCAATAACCACACGTTAACAACATTATTCATTTAAATGCAAGAAACTATACTAACATCATATTAACTTCTACAACAGCCCACAAACAATTACAACTTCAACTCGAACCATTTAATACCTTCATTCTTATCATAAAATCCATAACAACAACAACCAAAATACTAAGTAAAATCAATTCGCCATCTCCTACACAAAACAGCCCTACACGGGTTCAACACCAACATACATAGTTCCATGAATTCCATCCATATCTACAAATTACAACATGCTCAAACCACCCTTAATACATGTAAAAGAAGATTAAACCTTACCTTAACACTTGACTTCTCAACTTGGCTAGAATTTGTGAATTGCAAGAATGAATATTTTTGGTTGCTTCAATGGCTACTTCACGTTACTATAGACCTTCCAATTGGTTGGAATACTTGAAGAAAATTAATTTTTGATCAACACTCAAGAGCTCAAGCTCGGCCAGCCATGGCCGAGAGCTTCTTTCTATCTCTAATTTCTCAAGTTTGAAGATGATGAATGAGTTCATTAGTCATCAATTTGACTTAAATATGATGCCTACAATTTGGACACATGTCCCACTCATGGCTTGAGCCAATCAAATTTGACCATGCCATGGGTGGGGCCCACACGGCCACTAATGGCCAATTAATGAATAATTAGATTTTTAATCCCCACTTAATAATCTAATCATGATTAATTAACCCCTAATATTCATTAATATTTCCATACCAATTAAAAGTTATAAGAAACTTGTGCATTAAAACAAAATCGGAGGTTAAAAGTCTCTACCTCGTATCCCAAAATAGTCTTGTCCTTAAACTTATCGCGATTAGCTTAAAATATCCCAATGTATAAAAATACGGGATATAACACACCAGTCTTATTTGTGCGAAAGAAAGATGGTTCCCTAAGGATGTGCATTGATTACAGGCAGTTGAATAAGGTGACGATAAAGAATAAATATCCGCTACCAAGAATTGATGATTTGTTCGATCAGTTACAGGGCGCTAAGTGGTTTTCCAAAATCGATCTAAGGTCAGGTTATCATCAAGTGAGAGTTAGAGAAGAAGATATTCCTAAAACAACTTTCAGAATGAGATATGGCCATTATGAATTTCGAGTGATGTCATTTGGGTTAACTAATGCTACGGCAGTGTTTATGAACTTGATGAACAATATATTTAGGCCACTTCTAGATCTATTCGTGATCGTGTTTATTGATGATATTCTGGTATACTCTCAGATAGAATCAGAACATGCAGACCATCTACGTATAGTTCTTGAAATTCTTCGGACTCGAGAATTGTATGCGAAGTTTTCAAAGTGCGAGTTTTGGCTGAATTCTGTGACTTTTCTGGGCCATGTTATTTCAGGACGATGGCGTTCGAGTTGATACTCGGAAAATTGAGGCCGTGAAGACTTGGTCAAGGCCTACAACGCCCACGAGGTGTCCGTAGTTTTACGGGATTGGCCGTGTTACTATAGGAGATTCGTGGAAGGGTTTTCCTCTATTTCAGCCCCATTGACGAAGCTAACCCAGAAGTCAGTTAAATTTCAGTGGAATGATGCTTGTGAACGCAGTTGTCATGACCCGACTAAGGGCTATGATGGGTACCAGGGGCTAACCACCGAGCACCACTCATATTACTCGTAATCATACGCATTCTGTGATCGTTCATTAATAACCTGCTTATAATCATAGGAAAACCATTTTCATTTGAAACATAATTACTTTTATATACATAAGTCCTTTGGCTATTAAAATAATACATACATACATATGGAAAAAAAATCGTGAGACCATACTATCCACACATGCGTATCTACGAGCCTCTACTAAAGTACTAAACATATGGATGGGACAGGACCCCGTCGTGCCCAAAATAGATATATACACAAAATCATAAGCAATAGCACCTTCGGAATAATAGAGTGCTCTCAAGTCTGCTGATAGCTCCTATGAGTCTGGATCACCTCCCTGTCTACCTGAGGGCATGAACACAACATCCAAAGAAAGGGACGTCAGTACGAGCATTGTACTGAGTATGTAAGGCGTAAATAAAATAGGCATAATAAAGAGATCCTGAAACATAAGGTGAAAACATAACCTGCTTAGCCTTTAAAAGTAAATTCATTTTAAACATATCACATATATCAACTTATCATATATATAATCCTCATTTACCCGCGTCCGGGTACCATCATACGCCGCCCACTAGTGGTGTCATGTCCGGCCCTCTAGGCACGGTAAAATCACAAGCAGCCCGCATTAGCGGTGACATGTCCGGCCATCTAGGCGCGGTAGAATCATATGCAGCCCGCATTCGCGGTGACATGTCCGGCCATCTAGGCGCGGTAGAATCATATGCAGCCTGTATTCGCGGTGAGATGTCCGGCCATCTAGGCGCGGTAGAATCCTATCATCGCATACATCTCGTAAGCTCATCATAAAACATGCATTAGAGTCCCAAGATAATCTATACCCATATCGGGGTGACGTAAGGTCGAGAACCCCTGATTCTATTATGAGAAAATCATAATCATTGTACCTCACCTTGAAGGAACTAGTATCATAAGGTGGGTCTATCAATAATAATTAATGTCATATCATAGGCTTTAGAATCTCTATATAATGTTGACTCATATTTCCCGGAATGTAAGAAAGTCATGGAAGGAAAATGGGAATTCATTTCATAAGAATCATGCCTTAGAAGGAAGGGACTAGCCTTTCATACCTTGTATCTCTTCAACTCTCTATTGTTCACTCGCGTGCCTCTCTAACTTGCGACTCTACCTTC
The DNA here is from genome assembly GCF_029784015.1 of Lycium ferocissimum. NCBI lineage: Eukaryota > Viridiplantae > Streptophyta > Magnoliopsida > Solanales > Solanaceae > Lycium > Lycium ferocissimum. Next base: position 43,193 of record NW_026727171.1, on the reverse strand, counting down.
AAGGGAATTCATACAAAAATTAGGTAATCGATAACATAAGTACATTTGAACTAAAGCTAATGAAAATTGGGCAACATCTCCTTAGTTTCTACAACTTTCCCCATACCATATAACAACTTCCAAACATTTGTAAGAACATTCATAATCTCATAATCCACAATCTTCATCAACTATACATCATTCAATTCTCCTATTCCAATTTCAAGGGCATCCATAGCCATGGTCATGATACAATATTGCATTCGTCCTTCTATTTTGCTTCTCCCATGTTCTTAATATCATTAATAGAAAGGTTCTATTCATAATACACCAAAAGCCATGATTCATGTCAACTACTATTTAAGATTCCATTACTTCATATTTGAGCTCTATATTCTATTTTCTTCCATAATCCAAGTCTTTCAACCCCCAATGCTCTCAATAATAGTAAATAAACATAGAACTCACCTTAAGCACTTGGGAACAAGCCTTGAGTCACTCTACTCCATTAGAATAGAATCCTCCACTTGTATGCCAAGGAAACCTCACTCTCCACAAACCCTAGTAGGCTCCCTAGTATAAGAATCTCTTAATTCTTGGCTTTGATCTTGGCTTTTTGGTATAGATTGTTGTGAAAATAGAGGGAGGGTTTTTGGAGGGTTCTAGAGAGATATAGAATCTGCCTTTTTCGAAAAATAATGAAATAAAACTTGGGTTCTTATATTTATAGACAGGGCTGGAAACTTCCAGACCGGCGGGTCGATGGCTCGTCGACGTGCACCATCGAATCGCCACCTGAAATGTCTGAGTTCTGAACCCTATCGACGGCACCAGTCGAAGGCTCGTCGACGTGGCCGTCGATGCTGACTGGTTTCAGCCACCTGAACTGCTTCGCTTTGCTCCGATTCGATTCGTTTCACATCTAACTCCCCTGTAATGTCAAGGATGCCTACTTATATTCCTGTGCACATACAACGTAAAGTATCTCATGAGTAAAGCTCTGGTGTGGACTACCGAACCGAGGGTATACACCGCCAATAAGACAAAATCTACTTGAAATAAAATGGGAGGTGTAACATTCTTCCCCCCTTTAAAACATTCGTCCTCGAATGTTAAGTTCTCAGGAATTTTACGAAATTTCGCCAGAATTTCCTTTATAATATGGCACTACCAACCTGCCATTATAGAGGTACATTTCATGAGATAGAGAAGTCTCCATTCAAACTTTCTATAGATGGAGTTCTTAGATACCGAGACAGGTTATGTGTTCTGAATGTTGCAGAGTTACGTCGTCAGATTCTAGAAGAAGCTCATTATTCTCGGTATTCTATTCATCCGGGTGCGACAAAGATGTACCATGATCTTAAGCTAATGTATTGGTAGGATGGGATGAAGAAAGACATAGCAGAATTTGTAGCTCAATGTCCAAATTGTCAACAAGTGAAAATTGAGCGTCAAAATTCAGGAGGATTATTGCAACTAATGGAAATTCTAACTTGGAAGTGGGAAGCAATAAACATGGATTTCATTGTAGGGTTACCTCGTTCTCGAAGCAAGTATGATTCCATATGGGTGATCGTGGACAGACTCACAAAATCAGCTCACTTTCTTCCAGTCAAAACTACATATTCAGTAGAAGATTATGCAAGATCATATCTTAAGGAGATAGTACGATCCATGGTATTCCGATGTCTATTATTACTGACAGAGGAGCATAATTTACAGCTAAGTTCTGAAAATCTTTCCAACAAGGTTTGGGTACTCAAATAAAGCTTAGCACAAAGATTTCATCCGCAAACTGATGGACAAGCCGAACGCAATATTAAGACCTTGGAGGATATGCTAAGAGCATGTGTTCTAGATTTCGGTGGTAGTTGGGATGACCACTTACCCCTTATTGAGTTTGCATACAACAACAGCTATCATTCCAGTATCCAAATGGCTCCGTATGAAGCTCTATATGGAAGGAAGTGTAGATCCCCAATTGGGTGGTTTGAAGTAGGAGAAGTGCAGCTAATAGGCCCTGAGTTGATTCAGCAAGCAGTGGAAAAGGTCAAGGTTATCCGAGATCGATTGGTGACAGCCCAAAGTCGCCAAAAATCCTATGCGGACAACCGTCGGCGAGACCTAGAATTTCAAGTTGATGACTGGGTATTTCTGAAAGTATCACCAATGAAAGGTGTGATGAGATTTGGCAAGAAAGGAAAATTGAGTCCTCGGTATATCGGATCCTATAAGATTATCCGCAAGGTGGGTCAAGTAGCTTATGAATTGGACCTACCCTCAGGACTTGAAGCAGTCCATCCAGTTTTCTATGTCTCAATGCTTTGAAAATGTGTTGGAGATCCCACTAGAATTATGCCAGTAGATGATGTTCAAGTGACAGAAAAGTTGGCTTATGAAGAGGTACCCATTGCCATACTAGATAGGCAAGTACGGAGACTTAGAAACAAAGAAGTAACCTCAGTTAAGGTCTTATAGAGAAATAACAACCGAGAAGAGATGACTTGGGAAGTAGAAAAAAATATGAAGTCAAAGTACCCACACTTATTTCAACCCCCGAAAGAGGTCCAAGGTGAGACATCGGCATTATGAGGTATGTATGCTCTCTTTCCATGTATTTGGGTCGTGTGTGGCCAAGTTTTATTGCTATTGTGTTGTAGCCCTGTGAGGCATGTTTATTGTGGGTACATTGTGACGGGATAGCGCCATGTTACAGGGAAAACTCTGGCGAAATTTCTGTAGAATTCCTGAGAACTTAACATTCAAGGACGAATGTTTTTTAAAGGGGGAAGGATGTTACACCTCGAAAAATTCCATGTCGTTGCCTAGTAAATGGACCAATGTAGTGCGAGAAGTATACGATGTTCATACAAGTAAGAAAGGTTATTTAACGATTCTAATTAAGATTTCCAAAGATGATGGAAGTAAGAGGAGAAAATTCCTTAAGGGAGGCAAAGCATATGTTGTGTTTTGGAAAGGTTCCGTAAAGTACCGAGCTGATGTTGACCTAATGATGTCCTAAGAAAGAGTTATAATGATCCTTAGATTGGTAATGAAGTGTTAAACAAGTGTCGAGAAGGTTCCATAAGGATTGAAGATCAAACGAACGATGAAAATCATTTCAAGGAAATGAGGTTATACGACCGACTTATACGGTCCGTATAAGGGTCCGTATAGCACCTAACAGAAATGTTGTTTCTCTGATAGTGAAGTACGGTCACTTATACGGACCGTATAAGTGTCCGTGGAAGTCCCGACGGGCTGAATTAAGTCCAAGTACAAAGTGATATTCCCACTTCATTATTTTCATTTCCCACTCTTCTCCATCTCTCTCAAGGCTTCTAGAGTGTTCTACACATTTCATCAACACTAAATCAAGACTAATCAAAGGTCAACTTCATCAAACCAAGAGAACCAAGTGCAAGAAACTCATTAGGGTTCATCTAAGGCAAGAAATCCCATTGGAAAGGCTCAAGTGAAGTATTTCCACTCAAGGCTCATTCCCATACTATTTAAGGTAAGTTTTATGATCATTCCATGTTGTTTAAGGTATTGAGAGGTTGAAAGACTTGGATTGTAGAAGGAGATAGAAAATGGGTCATGAATATGAGAACAGTGACATTGTTGAGTAGTAGATTAATATGAATCATGATTCTTGATATGTTGTGATTATAATTATGCTATGAATGATGATAAAAATATGGGAGAAACATTAGATGAGGATGAATGTAATGTTGTGCTATGGTCATAATTATGGATGACCATGAGAGGAAACTGTGGGAGTTGGATGCTAATGAACTTGAATGAAGTTTGTTGCCTACGATATTATGAATGTTATTATTGATATTTGGGAGTTGATATATGATATGGAGAAAGCTATACAAACAAAGGAAGTGCTGCCTAATTTTCTCTAGCTTTAGTCAAGTATGCTAAGCTATCGATTATCTAATGTTAGTATGAACTCTCTTGAAGGTAAAAACGTGAACATTGAAGGAGAACGTTCAAGCGATAGAGTAGCTAAATGAAAGGTATGTAAGGCTAGTCCATTATTTCTAAGGCATGACTCCTATGGGATGAATCCTCCTATCTTTCCATGACTTTCCTACATATCGGAAATTATGAGTCTATGATTATAAAGAGCTTCATGTAAGATAAAGAAAAGAGATACGTACGAGCATGATGATGATAATAATGAGTTTAAGTCTAAATAATTCTAAGCAAGATGTGATGTCCATGAAATTGATGATCCTAAGTATGATCCATTGATGTGTTTCATTGTGTACACTCACCTTACAATGTTAGTTCCTTCAAGGTGAGATATGATGAATATGATCACTCTATAATGTAAACGGGGGTTCTCGACCTTATGTCACCCCGATATTGTATAGATTGTCTTTAAGCTCTAAGGCATGCTCTATGACAAATGTATGATGATGATGAGTTCATGATGATATGATTACACCGAGCCTATAGGGCCGGACATGTCACCGCGAAGGTGGGCTGCATACGATTCCACCGTGCCTTGAAGGCCGGACATGTCACCGCAAAGGCGGGCTGCATATGATTACACCGTGCCTAGAGGGCCGGACATGACACCACTAGTGGGCGCCGTACGATGGTTACCCGGACGCGGGTTAACGATGATGGTATATGTGATATGATGATATATGTGATACGACTAAAATGCGCACACTCTTAAAGTTAAGCAGGTTATATATTCATCCCATGTCTTATGATTTCTCTATTATGTTCATTTTATTCATGCCTTACATGCTCAGTACAATGTTCGTACTGGCGTCCTTTTTCTTTGGACGATGTGTTCATGCCCACAGGTAGACAGGTGTTACACCTCGCATTTTCGTACATTTGAATATTCCGAGTTAATGTCGGGAAGTTAAGGACAAGATTAAATTTTTTTTAGAATGCGTAAAGTTGTTTATTCATCCTTTGTATTGGAATGGAGCGTTAAGGATAAATTCGGAATAAGGAAGAATTGGAGGCCAAAAGTTGGAAAGAAATAATTTCATGGAATAGCCAAATGGCCAATGTGGCCGTGTGGCTATGAGTGGGTCCCACCCACATGTTGGTCAATATTTTCATGCCAAGGAATGGCACATGTGTATATTACATATTTGAGAGAATTGTATATGTGCAAAGCTTACCATGCAAGACTTATGTATTTTGTCATGACTTGGAAATTTCTAGAAAATTAAAGAAAAATTGAAGAAAGGAATTGGAAAAAAAAAAAAAGAAGCCAACCGGCCATGTGCTACAATATATATATATCTATATATGATGACTAAGTAAGATATTAAGTCATCATTTTCATTCAAGGAAAAATCAAGAAACTTGGAGAGAAAAGAAGAAAGAACAAGAGAGAGAGAGGCACGGCCACAAGGGCTGGCCGAACTGCTCTATGCAGTTGATCATGGAGAAATTATTTTCTCCTTGTCTCTCCACTAATTAGAAGACCCTCGTCGACGTGGAGTGGTTGTTGAAGGAAGAAAACCACCCGTTTTTATGGAGCTTGTGTTAGCCGAGAATAAGGAAGAGGCATGGAAAGGTATGGTTCAATTCTTTCTTGCATGTTTATAAATGTTTTGGACGTGTGATTATGTATGGAAATGGGTGGAAATCATGAAAGATAGCATGTTTGTGTGTGTGGCCGTGTGTGGTAGTGATTGTGTACAAGGAGTGAATTGAATCTAATTGGTATTCTAGTTGTTGTTATGGATGGTTTGTATGCGTTATGATGTGTAGAAATGGATGAAATTCATAAAGTTGTGTGTGTGAGTATGTTGGCCGAAGGGGAGGCTGCCTTGTGAAGGAAAAAGGAATCAAATTTATTTAATGTTCTTGGTTATTGTTGTTGAGAATTATATGATGAAAATGAATGTTTGATGATTTATGTTGAAGTTGAAATTATGTGGGCTGAATCGAACCTAATGTAATTTCAATATGTTTTCTTGAAGGTTATGGAAATGATCTTGCTAGCATATGAGATTGTTGGTATAGTTTATGAAATTGAAAGAAAGAAGTGTATCGTTGATGTTCTAATGTAGTTGAAGGGTTTCGGGAAAATTAGTCTATGGTTTGGGTTGTTTGAAATATTATATGGAATGCTCGAAATGTTCTTAAATCATGTTTGAATGGCCTCGGAATAATACTTAAACGAATGATCATTGGTGTTAGTTGGAAGGCATGAAGGTTACTTGAATTGAATATTGAAGTGTTGATTGAAATGGTTAGTATAATTGTTGGTAATGTTGTTAGTTTGGTCGGGTTGTATTCCGGTTTGTTGTTGTTGAAATTGGCCAAGTCGAACTTGGTGGGACGGTATATTTACGGGAGATGCTGCCGAAATTTTTGTGCAAAGTGTTACTTTAAAGAATCAACTTCCAAAGGCACTAATCAAGTTTTGGTAAACATGACCAATTTGTAGATTTTGATGGATTTGGAACGTGAATTTGGAGGAGCGTAAGAGAGCGTAAAAAGGTATGTAAGGCTTCACTTTCTTTCTATGGCATGTCTTAGATGTAATAGGCTTGAATACGTGTCTCGGGACAATCCCCTTCCTAGAAATCCGAGATTGAAATTAGTTACTATTCATTCAAGAAATTGAATTAAATGTTCATGAATAGTGAAAGAAAGGTCTAAACACCTAGAACTTGCACGAACAAGATCTGTACGCCCTAAGTCTCTCATAAGTCTTGTCATGAAATGTATTATACGTAAACTGTATACGCCACCTCACTTGACTCGAGGTGGGCCCACTATTCCCTAATTTCCTCCTATGGCTCCCTTCGGTTAGTTTCAATATTGCGAGCTTAAAGGAAACTTGTGGATATTATTCCGACTACTAAATAAGAATTGTTTTAACTAAAATCTTGACCCCAATGCATGATTTTCTTTTCTAAAAGTTTGCAAATGTTTTCCAAAATATTCATTTTTCTTCAAAAACCAAGTTTTACAATATTGAAAGTCTTAATGATTAAAGCAATGACTATGATCCTATGATGACTATGATGTCTATGATTCTATGATGCCTATGATTCTATGGGGGCTATGTTTCTATGATGACTATGGTTCTATGAAGACTATGTTCCTATGATGACTATGGCTCTATGGTGACTATGGTTCTATGATAACTATGATCCTATGATGGCCATGATTCTATGATGACTATGATCCTAAGGTGACTATGATTCTATGATGTCAGCTATGCTATGTCTATGACCCGATATGCTATGACATGTTCTATGTTGATAGTCTCGCCTTATGATTATCGTTCTTTCAAGGTGAGACAAAGCGACCATGGTTACTCCATAATGCGATCGGAGGTTTCCGACCTTACGTCACTCCGATAAGTACACGATTTCCTTGGGCTCTCTTGCATGCTAAATATGAACATGGGTTGGGGGGACGGGAACTATGTATACATGGGGCGAAATGGGAAAGGTACTATGTTTCATTGCCACCGGTCGGGGCTTATCATCCCGGACGCGGGATGCCCCGACGGGGATTTATGCGCGAGCCGGAGCATTCGGCGCTATGTGGGCGAGCGCCTCGTGCGGTACTACGACTGATATGACCAAGTAAGCATGCATGGCATCCGCCCCCAGGGGCACTCATATGCACAGGTTACTCTGTTATCCTATGATACGTTCTATGTTTCTATGCGGTTATATGATTCCTATGTACAGGTCACAGCTTGACATGATATGTTCTATGTTTCTACGCGGTTATTGTTCATGTGCATATTTCTTACTATGATACTATTCATGCCTTACATACTCGGACATTGTTCGTGCGACCCTCTTCTTCGGGGGTCGCGTTTCATGCCGCGAGGTACACCCAGATGATCAGACGCTATTATAGACGATGTTCCAGCGGAGTTGGCATCTCCATTTGCTCTAGAGGGGTGCCGAGTCAGATTACATGTACTATGCAGTTGTTCAAAGTTAGAGACTTTGCAGACAGAGTCGTGGGTCTAAGGTGTCAGCCTTAAAAGAGTTCTCTCTGGTTGATGCGTCTTATTATACGGAGCCCTCATGTTTTCAAACTGTATTTACCTTGAGAAATGACGAAAAGATATTTGAAAAAAAATTGCTATGTATTTTACTTTATATCGCCTTAAGAGTCCAAAGGGTTCATATGTGTAATAAGAGTTAGCGGGTTCGCTCGGCTCCAGTTACGGGGTCGGGTGCCCATCACACCCTAATGAGATCGGGGTGTGACAACAGGGAGGCGACCCAGATTCATAGGAGCTAACCAGTAGAGTTACGAGAGCACTCCATTATTCCAGAGGTGCTATTTGATTTATTATTTTGTGTACATATTTGGGCACGGCGGGGTCCTGTCCTGTCCTTATGTGTAGTACTCTAGTGGAGGCTCGTAGATACGTATGCATGGGTTGTATGGTCTCATGATTTCCCTCATTGTATATATATTATTTTGATAGCCGAAGGGCTTATGTGTATAAATGCAGATATGTTTCAAATTGAAAATGGTTTCCTTATGACTAGAAGTGTGAGGGTAATAGATAAATGCAGAATAAGTATGATGATGTCACGACCCAACCCCGTAGGCCGCGACTAGTGTCCGAATTGGACACTCATATGCCCCTGACACTCAGAAGTAACGTACTAACTTGCATAAATATAAATAATCACATATGATCTCAAATTAGCGCATAATAGACAACAGATTATCACAAAATAGTCAACATATGTCAGAAAAGCCGGCTAGGCTGTCCTAATATACATATCATATCAGAATAGCCGACAAGGCTACACGGCGGGTAAAATCGCCCAAGCATATATCACACATATACATAACTGTACGGATATAGCTAAACCCACAGACATGTCCACAGACCACTAACAGAGTAACAAAATCATATGACGGGACAGGGCCCCGTCGTACCCCAGAATAAATATATACATATGCATCAGAAAAAATATATATACCAAAATGTCGGCTCCGAAGAAAGGAGCACTCCCGGAAAGCTGAATAGGTGTCCTAAGCGGCGGGTCACCAAGTCGAGCGTCGTACCGCGGGCACGAACGCGACCCCCGAAGACAAGGGGGGTCGGTGACGGAATATGTACTGCGTATGTAAAGCAGAAATACAGAACCACGATAACAGAATACAGAAAATAGATATGATATACAAAATGTCAAAATATGTAATTAAATATAAATCATGCATAGGCTCTTAGAACGATGGTCGCCCGCCTGTCGATGGCGCCATACCACGATCACACCGTAAAGTTTCATATCTCCGTAACCCGACATATCCCCGTAACACATCATAGCCAACCATAACACCATACACAAAAGATAGCACCAAATATAAACGGAACCGGCTCTCTAGCGAGGAGCTCGGGAAACCGTAACACAAGATCACACCGGGATATATCATAACGCGCACGAAATATAACCGGCCCGGGATCCGGCGAACGAGGCAATAACCATAAGCACGAGCGGAGTCGTGAGCAATCATATGCATAAAAATCATAATCATCACTCATTAAGTAATTAAGAAACCCATATGCGGAAGTCAAAGTGGAAATAATATTAAGTTTTCCCAAAAATCCCTAAGGGTAGCATAGAAAAGCCGCGGGCCCCACGGACGGGTGCCGACCCCCATCCGAGCCCTACTACGAGGGTTAGGGAAAGTTATGCCTTATGAACTTACATATTATGTTTTGGGGCGTTCCGAGCTCGTATGCAAAAGTTACGGACGTTTGAAGTTCGGACCCCTTTTGTAGTCAAAATTCTTTTTTAGTCTTTCAAAATTCAATCATTTGAAAACATAAGAAATCTTAGTTTGAATACGTTAAGGAATAAGTTTTTAGAATCGAATAAAGTACGCATCTAAGCTCGGATTTTAGGAGTAGAATAACCCCGAGGCTCGGGTCATAGCCTAGTAGTACTAAGACATGCCAAAGACGAAAAAGTAACGCCTTACATACCTCTTCCGCTCGCAAGATAAGTCAAGCCTCCACTCTCGGCAACTTCAAGATCTACATAACGCCAAGTATATAAACATTAGCCATACGCACTTAGGCATTTAATTCCAAATGAACATTAGATTCTACGGAAATTTCGGCAGCATTTCCCCTGTAAATACACCAACCCCGAGACTTCAACTCGGCCAATTTCAACAACAACCAAACTACAACATCAACAATCGATTCACAATGCATTCCAACATTAATATTCAATCCCAACACATTCTAACACTAAACACATATTGCTACATACTTAGAGATATTCCAATATATTCAACTAACCTCATATAATCAAATTAACATTAACGCTCATACGTTCAATTAATAATCCGAACCCATTTAAACCATATGCAAGAACACTTTAAGCAATTCATACAATTTTTCACACAATTCAAACATTGTTCCAATTTACCCGAAATTGCCCCCAAACCCGAGAGCAACCACATCTATTTCCTTCTCTCTCAATTTCATGAATTACACTAACAATACATGCATTAACAATGTCATTCTCTTAAGTACAAATTTTACATTAATCGTACAGTGACTTCCAAAACAGCCCGCATCCTTCACAACATCAACGTGGATCATCCAAAGGCTCATTAACGATATGAAACTCACAACGACAACAACTAAAGCCTTAAGTAACATTTGCTCATCCTTGGCACAAACATGGCCTACATTCGGCCATCTTCCTACACACACATATATATATGATTCACATTCATTCAACACACTACAACAACAAGGAAACATGCTACATATAATTCAAGCTATCATTCCAACCATTCATGGAACATACACGGCCACAAGCCATGAATGCTCCATGCCCACGGTTCAACTTCAACACCTAGGTTTTCATGAATTTCATGCATATTTGCATGCTATGACACGCCCACACCATTCACAACACATAAAAGAGAATGAATTCTTACCCTTTTCTTCTTCACTTCACACGTTGGCTAAGGCCTTCAAGAGTGAAAACGGATGACTTATTGATTCAAACAACGCCTCCACGTTAACGAGCACCCTTGAATTAGTTGTTTTGCTAGAAGAACCAATTTTCTTGATGGAGATTTCTTGGTCTTGAAATTTGCTAGCTATGGCCGATTGTCTCCTTGTTTCTCCTCTCCTTGGTTTCTTGATTTTTCTAGAATTAAATGAAGAGCAAGATGACTTAGTCATCTTTTAATTGCCATATATAAAAAAAAAAAAATCATGTGGCCATGGCCCACAAGTAATTGGCCGGCCACTTTAGCCCTTTAATTTCCATAATACACAAGTTTTCTTAATTCATTTTTTGGTCCCAAATATTTCCTTAATGCTTTCATGCCAACAAAGTCATATTCCACTTTTATTTAAAACAAAGTCATGACTAAAAATCCCGACTTCTTGTCCCGGAATAGTCTTGTATCCTAACTTGTCATATTACACTTGGATTATCCCGTTGTTAAAAATACGGGATATAACAGATGACTAGTAGTATGAGTGGTGCTCGGTAGTCAGCTCCGGGTACCCGTCATGGCCCCCTAGTCGGGTCGTGACAGGATGCACATTGAAGGGGGCCAAACGAGCAAGGAAGGCTATGTTTGCAAGAGGCCACATTCGCAAATTCAAGATTTCCATCTCCACAAGACTATCCAAACAAGGCCCTTGCCTCATTAATGGCATTCATGTAATAATAGGGTCTTCTATTATTTAGTTAGTATAAATAGCTAGTCTTTTATTTCATTAGGGAGCTTTTTGATAAATTGATGAAAATGTTAGTATATTTGTGTTGTCTCTAGAGAGAGAAACAATTGTGAGAGTCTTATGGATTTAAGATCTTGTTGATTTGAGATTTGTCAAGAGGTTGGTTGCAAGGGAATCTAATTCCCTTGAGGTCTTCCTAAGAGTTTGGTGCTTATTAATGTTAATTAATTGAGGTCTTTAGGTTTAATATACCTTTAGGTTGCTTTTAGTTCCATTTTCTTGTGTCAATCTTTCTATCTTTACTTTCCTTGTTATTTTATTGCTTTCGCGTATCCGTTCTTGTATCACTGTTTAATTGTAGAAAAGATATACGATGTTGAAAAGGTTTGTGCACTTGAAATTGGCAAGAAAAAAAATAAATGTGGGACAATCAGTAGGACTAATGTATGAAAAAGACAATAACCACCAAATATATTTATCATTGACAATGGCATTACCAAGGCTGAAAAAATATATATATCAGGAATATTGCCTATAAGGAAATATAAGATTAGAGACGCTTCATTACATGTTTGTGCCTCCTAAAATCAAAATAAGTAAAGAAAACTACATGTATCTAACTATTCTTTTTGTTTGTGTTCGTTGTTTCAAACAATATCCAATCATTGTGATCATGACTGACACATCACTGTACGACGATTCACATTGATCATTCACAGAAGTAATATTTTTTTAATGTTTAATTTTTTATTCAAACTTTTATTTTAATTATATACTTATTGTTTACATGATTCTATATTACTTGAATCGGCATACACGACGCACGTACCGAGAGACTAGTTTATATATATATATACCATTGAGTAGAGATATGCAATATTACAAAATGTGAATCAAATCAATACTGCAAAGGAAGCCAAGGCTATGAAATGTGGCTCAATCTTCATAAGAAGTCACAGAAGATCCACACAAAATGTCACGTTTCATGGGCCTAAGGCAATGAAGAAGGAGAGGAAGCAAGGAATCCAACTATCCACGTATCAACGTTCTATGGATTATGTGCTGCTTTCTCAATACTGTTACATCCTGTGTTTTCATGCATTGGAAAGCGTGTGAGTTAAATAACACTAGTAAAGGAGACGAGGTTATCCCCCAAGCTTATAGGTGGTTAGAGTGATTACAGATGTATCATAAGGATTAGAAGTTAAACAAATCGAAGAAAATAAGTTTCGTCGAGGTTCAAAATTCATTTGAATGAAATAAGGTCCAAGCTATAACATCCCGTATTTTTGGACCAGGAAATGGAACCGTCCAACATGTGCAAATTTTACCGAGGCCGTAGGATTTGGTCATATTCAAGCATGAAAATCAAGAACTCGATGTATACGAGGAATGAAGTCCCAAAATGATTTAAGATGGAAAAGTGTGACGACGATGATTGCAAATAATATTTTATGTATGGCAAATGAGGCTGTGGACTAGTGTTAAATAACATGGTCATGATAATGAGTATATGAAGTGTGTTAAAAGTGGTTCATGTTTAAGTGAATTGAGATCAAGAAATTGATTATGTGTGTAATTGATTAAATAGTTGATTGTAAGCGGAGATAAAAGAATTGAATAAATTAATAAGCAAATAAAGGTGGAGAAAGTGCGGTGGAAATAAGTAAATAATTGGGATTATTGGATGACTTTTGGGGGGCACTCCCATGTGAACAAAAGGTGGGTGGCAGCAAGATAGTATGGTTAAGTGTCACATTAGTGACTAATACTAGGTGGAGCTATAAGTCCACACGTATAAGGACCAAAAGACCACTAATTTTTATACTATGATGATAGTTCATATTGACAAAAAGAATAAAATAGAGGAAAAGGGTGTTGAAAACGTATGGTGGAGGCAGCAACAAAAGTATATGAGCAACCATATATTTCCATCTTTGGAGGAGCTATAGCGTGACTTCTATTTACATAGCAGCAACACAACTTCAAATGGATCATCAACGTGAATTTCAATTGTAGTAGCAGCTACGTGAGTTGGTATTTTACGGAAGAAGATTATTTCTTGGCATATGAGGTAAAGAATTCTCCTCTACTAGACATATTTGAGTTATCCAAATCGTATCTACATTGCTAGATGAAAGGAATACGAAAGTTATATCGTAAATCGGATAAATTGTTATTATCGTATGGGTTGCTTGGTGGCTGTTTTGGAACTTGTTATTGTTGTGTTGTTGTTGTTGTTAATATTGTTGAGAAATTTCGGAATGAAGATGGGGTTTAAAACTATTGTTTAATTGACAAACCGAGCTTGCCGCTTGTCCCATTATTGTTTGAATTATTGAAACTATTTTTATATTATTGAGGGGCTGGATTGATGGGATTAATTGTTGATGTTGTTAATATGGTTGTTGGTATTGTTGTTGATGATTTGGCCGAGTTGAATTCTCGGGGTTTGTTGAATTTAAAAAGGAAATGTTGTCCGAATTTCTATAAATGACGTGCTAGCGTAGGGTTGGATTCCTAAGTACCTATGGCTAATGTTTGGTATATACTGACGTTGTTGTAGATCTTGGGAAGCCCGAGACTTAAGTTTGGATTAGCTTAAGAAGCGGACAAGGTATGTTAAGGTTATCCCTTCTTTCTTTTTGGCATGAATTACATAAACGAGCGAACGATGAACATACATGACTCCAATGAATTCTAGTTCTCAGCGGTACTTGACATGACAGTTGTCTTTGATTCTCAAATGTCGGTTCATTCTAATCATTCTATTAAGTCCCAGATGATGATATAGTTTGCATATGGTTGCTCATGATATTCTACTCGTGCATGTTGTTAATATATCATTCACCGAGTCCCGGGCCGGGTATGTATTCGTGCACAGTTTCATTGCATTATTCACCGAGTCCCTCACTACAGGGTCGGGTACGGTACATATATGATTATTATATTATATATGGATCGGGCCGTACGTTCCTCGGCATTATTATATTATATATGGATCGGGCCGTACGCTCCACAGCACTATCAGTATATTATAATCTATGCCTATCATACGCCATAGAGTCAGTTTCAGTCATATAGAGTTATGCAGATATTCTCAGATGTTAGCCACAGATGCATTCAATTATTGATCTGGTTTTCATGATCCATCTGCACTTGATGTTCTTATGCCTTACATACTCGGTACATTGTTCGTACTGACGTCCCTTTGCCTGGGGGCGCTGTGTTCATGCCACACAGTCCCAGATTGTTTTGCAGGTAAAAGTATTCAGCTAGGATGGTGTCACGACCCAACCCCGTAGGCCGTGACTAGTGCCCGAGTTGGACACTCGCACACACCTGTTGCTATAATCATTCACAACTTACATAATAAAGAACTTATATATATATAAAGGCATGACGTCGTCCCAATCTGTCGCATATCTATACATAACATAACAACCTGTCTCCCGGGGGAGTTACAAACATCAACGGATAGTATCGCATACAAGCCGGCAAGGCTATCATAACATACAGTATCCCAAAACATATATACATACGCAAGCCGATAAGGCTACCAAGGCGAATGGGACCGCCCCAAAACATAAATCATACGAACCCAACTGAACAGTAACTCTTCACAACCCACATATATGTCTACAGACCTCTAAGAGTGAAAACAGTATCATATGACGGGATAGGGCCCCGCCGTACCCCGACGTATACATATACAATGGAAGAGTCTGTACCAAAATGTAGGCTCCGGAACAAGGGAGCACTCCAAGACAGCTGGATGGAAGTCCTAAGCTGGCGGATCACCAAAATGGGTATCTATACCTGCGGGCATGAAACGCAGCCCCGAAGAAAGGGGGTCAGTACGGAATATGTACTGAGCATGTAAAGCATGGAATACGATGAAACGGGAATCGTGCTTGAAGTAAGGAGTATAGAAAATCGGTACGATGTAACCCGGAAAAACCACATGGCTTGCCTTTGAAACATAAATCATGCATGTCAATATCATATCCAATTCATTATGGGACTTAGAAACATAAGTGAGTAATCATCTTGTACATATGTGTATATAACGTGTCCCGGCCCTCTAGTAAGGGACTCGGTAAATAAAATCATCATCTCATCATATATATATATACCGTACCCGGCCCTCTAGTGAGGGACTCGGTGAATAGAATCGTCATATCATCATGTCATCATAGCATCATATATATATATATCGTACCCGGCCCTCTAGTGAGGGACTCGGTGAATAGAATCATCATATGCCATCCTGGCCACCGTCCCCATATCATCATACCATCATATCATCATGTCATCATATATATATACCGTACCCGGCTCTCTAGTGAGGGACTCGATGAACAATGCAGTGAAACTGTGCACGAATACATACCCGGCCCGGGACTCGGTGAAAGATGTAATAACAGTATGCACGAGCGGAGTAGTTGATACAAGCCGAGCTTCATCAAGAATATCCATTTCAAGCTGAGCTAGGGATCACGTCTTTGGAGACTTACTAGGTGCTTGGATTGAAGGCATGAAGCTCAAGAATATGCTAAAATGGAAGAATAGGCCTCATTTGGATGAAGTAGGGAGAAGAAGGCCTTTCTCATCTTTTGAGAAGACTACTAGCCAAACAAGGCCCTTACTTTATTAAGGGTATTATTGTAATAGCCATAGTAGTCTTCCTTTTCTATTTAGTATAAATACTATCTTAGTTTATTTCATTTGGTAGACTTTCATGATATGAATTATTGAAATTGTGAAATTGTAAGACTCCATTGGGAGCATGAGAGATGAGAGCTTGTTGAAGCTTTTGGTTGAATTCTTTGTTGAGAAGGTTGGTTGCTTGGGACTTTGTTTCCCTTGAGGTCACCTTAAGAATTTGGTGTTTCTTTTGATGATAATTTAGAGGTCTTAGTTTTATATAACTTTGGTTGCTAAATTGAATCTTAAGTTGTGTCAAATTATCTATCTTTTCTTTTCCTTTTGTTTATCTTCTTAATTTCTCGTTTCCGCGTATCCGTTCTTGTATCAATTGGTATCAGAGCCTAAATTAGGTTTGTTTCAACAAATCTAGCTTGGATTTGATTCTACAAAAAATAAAAATAAAAAAAAATCGAAATTCAAAAAAAAAAAATCTGAAATTCGAAAATTCAAATTCGTGTTTGATCCGTCCTTGTTTGTTGTTTTTGACACTAGATTTGAGTTCCCTAGTGTTTTTTGAGTCTAGATTTTGAGTTTCAAGTTATTTGGAGTCATATTGAGTCATTTACCATTGTTGGAGCTTGAAGGTTTTAGAACTTGAATGTGGATTTTGAAGAAGAAGTAGAAATTAGAGCTTGAAAGTCATTGAGTTGTATTCTCCTAGTGAAGAAGGTTAAGAATCCAAAATTTGAAGTGATTTGGAGTATTTTTGAAGGATCTACCATTTTTCCTATTTGAAGCTTTGAAGAACTCAAGAACTTGAAAAGTGGGTCTTGTGATTTAATTGAAATTGAAGGTTGAAACCTATTGGGTTTTGTTCTCTACATCAAAGAGAACTTAAATCCGAAATTTGAGCTAATTTGGAGTTGGTTTGAGGGTAGTTGAATTTTTGAATTGTTCTTGTGTTCTTGAAAACCTTCAAATCTTCATAAGGAAGAAGACTCTCCAAAGGGCTATTTGATCCAAAAGTTGCCAAATAAAGTTGTGAAAAAGTGTTTGTGGGCCCAAGTAAGTAAGTAAAAAAAAATCAGAAATACTTACTCTAAATTTCTGATTTTTCAAAAAAAAAAAAAAGAAAAAAAAAAAGATTGCCACATCATCTGCCACGTCAGCAATGACGTCAGCAGTCTGACGCGCCTCTGACGGGCGCGTGGGGGCCAAATTCAGAGAGTGGGAGTTTTTGACACTTAGAAAAATTTTCTAAGTGTTGGCAGATTTTGGTCCAACTTTGAGGGGGCATATCTTTGTGTGTATAAGGAGTTACCGGACCCATAATATATGTAAATTCAAGTTCAGAGAGTCTACTTTCCGAATCAACAAGCCGTTCATCAACCAGAGGTCTTTAGAAAATGTTATAGGCGTTATAAAAATATGCTGCAAGCTGTTCCGAATTTCTAAGTGTTGGTCAAAACTTTCAAAAATTTGTCTAAGTGTTTGGCTAAGGTTTGCTCACTTCTTCTTCTCATTTCTTTGATTCTCCTAGCTAATTAACAACTAGTAATTGATTCTTACTTGGTTGTTAATTAGTTCTTGAGTCCTTTCTTTCAAGCCAATTCTTTTCGTTCTTTTCTCGTTTTACAACTTCATCGTTAATTTCTTGATTCAAGTGCGTTTGCTTTAAATTGAGTCGTCCTTTCTTTCTTCGAGTCGATAAGAATCCACTCTTGACCTCGAGTAGTGAACGGGACCTTGTGACCCAACCGGATTAACAAGCATACAACCATTAGCCGAAGCAATTTGTGAGGCATTCAAAAGGTGCGCATACTTGAGCGTTTGGTGAGTTATTTTTAACTAACGTAACGTGTTTGCTTGCTTTGTTGAGTTTCTTAAATAGGTACTAATGACTAATCAAGGTGGAGAAATGCAAGTTCCCATCGGGGAACCTACAATTGTTAATTTGATGAGGTTGTTGCATGATATGAACAACAAGGTAGGGAGATTGAATAGTCAAATGGATCACACGAATAGTCGATTGGATCACCTAGAGTAGGATAGAAATTGCGGAATGTAAGGAAAAACGACGAAGAGAGCGTGATTGGTTCGAAACTCATAGAACTACCTATGAAAGAGAGGGGCACAAGTATGAAGTGGACAATTGTGGGAGTCTTCTCTTTCCACAACCTATTCCACGAGAGACAATGAATGCAAGGTTGCAAAAATCTTCTCCCATGGAAACCTTGTCAACTAAAGAAGATTCTTCGTGTGAACTTCAAGGTACGATAGCTAAGCTCAACACTTCCAACTCTTTGAATACACAAGTTTGTGATGTGAGTGTGAGTAGTAGCTTGTCGTTGTGTGACTTTAATGATTCTTTACCATGTGATGATAATGTCATTGTTGAAAGTGTCCCTACACTAGTTGATCCTTTAGATGACCGAATTGATTCTTCTTGCAAGATTGATTTGTGTCCACCTAGTGTTGACACTTGTGCTTTGAATGAAAATACATTATCATGTGATCAACTTGAGTGTAATGTTAGCCCACTAGTCGAAGAATTTTGTGATGTGATTAATGAATCTCCGATTAGTGATGATGTGGTTCTAGTTGATTATTTGAATGAGTGTGACACCCCACCCTTGTTTGATGAATGTGGAAATGAGTCTCTTGGCTTTATCTTTGTGTCGAGTGATGAGACTCCCGTTTGTGATGGTGATATGTGTCATGTGGATAGTCATGTAAATGAAGGTACTTTGAAAAATGACATTTGTCTTTTTGAGAATGAAATTACATGCTTCGGCTTACCATTGTTCATTGATTATTCTCTCTTTAAAGATAATATCTTATTTGATGATAACATGACTAATGAGAGTGAAGTGCCTAGTGGAATGTATTGTAATGTTGAAAATGTAGACACTTTTGGGGACTACATGGTATTTGAAAATTCACTATGAA
The DNA here is from genome assembly GCF_029784015.1 of Lycium ferocissimum. Taxonomy (NCBI): domain Eukaryota; kingdom Viridiplantae; phylum Streptophyta; class Magnoliopsida; order Solanales; family Solanaceae; genus Lycium; species Lycium ferocissimum. The sequence continues at coordinate 23,908 of NW_026727171.1, read as the reverse complement.
ATGATGACGCTCTTCCCTATGATAGAAAACTCCCCTTAGGAAATGGTAATACACTTGTGGGGAAGGAGTGTTTTGAAAAGAGAGGTGATACTTGCTTGCAAAGTGTTAATTCTTCCTTGTGTCTTCCGAGTCTTAGTAGTATGCTTGATCATGTACTAGAATTTAATAGTGAAGCTACATGTGAGGACACCATAGATGAAGTTGTTTTGTGTGAAACCTTTCTTTACTATCTATTCGCATATGATGACATTCATGCTTGTGTTAGGGGTGCATCTTATGTTGGGAGGGGGTCTAATGGGGTAGATAGTCGTTCTCTTGGCCACGATGTGTGGATATTCTTCCCGTTTGACCCCGTTGATATTTCAAATTTGTGTCTCATGTCTAGTAGAATCAATGTGGTATTGCCTTTTCGATATTTTGAAACCATTGGTTCCTCTATGATATATTCATTTCATGTTCTTTGCGATAACCAAGTTCTTAGTGCTCTATATTAGAGCTTGTTCTTCTTAATCATGGTTGATACTTGGTTATATCACAAGTGTGTGCATATTTGGCATGTTCGTAGAGTAGGCTACTCTAACACTAACCCTCATCCTTTGAGGACCTTGTTGTTGCTTGTCTTCCCTATGGTTTTGCAAGGTTTAGATTCGAGGATGAATCCTTTTCAAGAAGGGGAGAATGATACAAGCCGAGCTTCATCAAGAATATCCATTTCAAGCCGAGCTAGGGATCACATCTTTGGAGACTTACTAGGTGCTTGGACTGAAGGCATGAAGCTCAAGAATATGCTAAAATGGAAGTATAGGCCTCATTTGGATGATGTAGGGAGAAGAAGGCTTTTCTCATCTTTTGAGAAGACTACTAGCCAAACAAGGCCCTTACTTCATTAAGGGTATTATTGTAATAGCCATAGTAGTCTTCCTTTTCTATTTAGTATAAATACTATCTTAGTTTATTTCATTTGGTAGGCTTTCATGATATGAATTATTGAAATTGTGAAATTGTAAGACTCCATTGGGAGCATGAGAGATGAGAGCTTGTTGAAGCTTTTGGTTGAATTCTTTGTTGAGAAGGTTGGTTGCTTGAGACTTTGTTTCCCTTGAGGTCACCTTAAGAATTTGGCGTTTCTTTTGATGATAATTTAGAGGTCTTAGTTTTATATAACTTTGGTTGCTAAATTGAATCTTAAGTTGTGTCAAATTATCTATCTTTTCTTTTCCTTTTCTTTATCTTCTTAATTTCTTGTTTCCGCGTATCCGTTCTTGTATCAGTAGTGAGAAACCATATGCACATAAATCATCTTTTAGGACTCGATAGGTAAGTAGACAAATCAACGCTCGAGTATCCGAATAATAGTCACACTCAGGACTCTTGAAATATCATTACGAAATATGTCACATAACGTCTCGGAGATCATAAACATGTATCAAGCCAATCCGAGCCCGCCTATGAAAGTTACGGGCATTATTCATTATAGAATTCTCTACGAACATATCATAGCAATCCGAGACCATATATGAAAGTTAGGGACATTATACGTTATAGAACACTTTAGGAATAAAAACTCTTTATGCAACATTCATTATCCAGACATACAAAAGACTCGAGGGCAATAGCTCGACTACATTAAGAGTGCGGATATCAAGAAGTGAATAAGAATCGTAGACATGCTCGGATCTTAAGAGTAGAGTTACCCCAAGGCTCGTATCATATCATACTTACATCTAGGACATGCCAAAAGAAAGAAAGGATAAGCTTTACATACCTCGTCCGCTTCCTAAGCTAATCCAAACTTAAGTCTCGGCTTCTCAAGATCTACAACAACGTCATTAGGCACCAAACATTAGCTATAGGTACTTAGGAATCTAATCTTAAGCTAGTACTTCATTTACAGAAATTCGGGCAGCATTTCCCCTATAAATTCAACAACCCCGAGAATTCAACTCGGCCAAATCATCAACAACAATACCAACAACCATACTAACAACATCAACAATTAATCCAAAATACATTCTAACGTTAGTAGTTCTTTCCTACACAATTCGACAACATTCCATTTACATTCAAACCAACCACATACAATCAAGCCAACACCAACGCTCACACATTCAAGTACTAATCCGAAACCATTCAAACAAGATTCAAGAACACTTCAAACAATCCGCACAATATTCAAAACAACCCAACCAATATACAACATAACCTGAAACCTTCCAATTCCAATAGGAACAACAACAACACATTTCTTTCTTCCAAATTCATGAACTACACCAACAATCCACACGTTACCAACATTATTCTCATAAATACAAGAAACTCTATTAAAATCACATTAGCTTCTAAAACAGCCTGAAACGTTTACAACTTCAACTTGAACCATTAAACCTTCATTTTCATCATAGAATCCATAACAATAACAACCAAAATACTAAGTAAAACTAATTCACCATGCCTACCAAGGCAGCCCCTATACGGCTACAACATCAACACCATAATTTCATGAATTTCATCCATTTCTACACACTACAACATGTACAAACCATACATAACACATGTAAAAGAAGATTAAACCTTACCTTTTTCCACTTAACTCCACAACTTGGCTAGGGTTGTAAATGGTAAAAACGAATGGTTTGATTGCTCCAACAACTACTCCACGTTAATAAGGACCTTCCAATTGGTTGAATTGTTAGAGGAAAATTATTTTTTTCACTATTCATGGTCATCAATTTTGGCTTGCCATGGCCGAATAGTCTTCCTTTTTTTTCTCCAAGGTTCTCCAAGTTTCTAAGGTGTGAAAAAAAATGAATACTAGTCTTGCTTGTCATCTAATATGAGCATATATAATTCATCCAAGTGTACCATGCCCCACACATGGCTTGGATCAATTAAATTTGGCCAAGCCATGGGTCGGAACCCACCTCATGCCACACGGCCAACTTGTGGCATTTTTCATGAAATGTCAACTTTCCTTAATTAACTTTTAACCCCAAATTTTCCTTAATATTCCATACCAATAAAATCATAAGCAACTTGTGCCTTAAAACAAAATCGGAGGTCAAATGTCTCTACCTCGTATCCCAGAATAGTCTTGTCCTTAACTTATCATGGTTAGCTCGGATTGTCCCAATGTATAAAATACGGGATATAACATCCTCCTCCCCCCCCCCCCCTTTAGAACATTCGTCCTCGAATGTTAACTAGTCTTACAGGGTCTTATAAGGATCTCAGGGGGTTTCCTTTATTACTACGACATGCAGTCTCATCTACCAATCATATCTCTTCTTCATCTCCTCTTCAGCTTCTCAATCCATCTCCTTCGTGTTATTATTCCGCCACCGTACCTTAACAAAAGCCACGTCTTTAGTACGCAACCTTCTTACCTTACGAACAATGTAATAAGGTCCAATATATCTCGGATTAAACTTCTCCTTCTTGTCGAATCTCATTACACCTTTCATGGCCCACTCGCCAATCTGGAATTCTAAGTGTCGACGCCGATTGTCGTCATATGATTTCTGTCGTCTCTGAGCTGCTAATAGCCGTCCCCTGCTTTAACTATCATCAGCTGGTATCATCCTGAAAGAATTTGACACATAAATTCACCCTCTTTTAGTAGCCAGCTAGTTCTGATCATCTTGCTTAAATCATCTTATAATCCCCCTTCACTCCACTTGTAACATTCTAGGCACATTATCTCGTGTCATTTCTTTATCTTTAATTCGAACTCTTCTATCATCCCTTTGCTCAGATCTTGCTCTCAACTTTTCGGTCACACATTATGTTGCAATCTTCACAAGAATATGCGAAGGTGCTCAAATTAGCCCAAAAATACCTTAGCGTGGCTTCACTAATCCTTATGTTTTACTTTGTCTTCGCCTCTCTTCTCTTACAACCGGTATCGGAATAGATCTTTGGTCCAACCATAGCCATGTCCTGTTTGTCCTCAGTACTAATTCTATCTCGGTAATTTAGCTTAAACCATCTTTACATCTTTCCTGAATGCACCCAGAATATTATCACCGTATCTTTATTACTGAATCCAAACTTTTCTCATTAGATATTCGCTTGGTCTCATCCTTAGCATATAACTATTCATAGGGAATATAACTACTCTTGTACGACTTGTATAAAGTATATTCCATCTTAGTCACGGTCTTTCCTTCTCCTGGTTCATTCTACCTCACATATCCCCTCCGTATTAACATTCGCTTGTAGCCTATCTTGTCATACTCCTTTCCCTTCCTTTATTCACTCCTTTGATCTTCTCACTTCCTACTATAGGAGGTTTTCTAATACCCGGTGAACTCTTTTATTTATATTCATAGGAGCAGCATCTTTTCACTCCTTCAAAAATTTCCAAACTACCTACCTTGTTCCTATTACAATTGTCAATTCGTTCCTGCCTCCTTCTGATACTTTCCTATTATGCCGATATGTTTCGAACTCTGGCTCCGAGCTAATAAATTTCCCTTTCTGGAGCATGAGAACGCCATAATTCCTTTCAAGTCCAATATGTTCTTCCCCCCTTATTAAGGAGGTCCTAATACACCAATAGTTTTCAGATATCCATCGCCTTCGGCACTTATCTTTCGAGAATTAGAATCCTCTTACCATCGTTGCACGGCCTAATCATTCTTTCTTTTACTTCTCATTCCTCGTCGTGGTCACTACCCTTTCGTCCCACTTGTCGAAGTCTGTTTTCCAACCCCACACATTCCTTTTTTGTTCCATACTACCTCACTCTATCCCTTTCACACGCCTACCCTCGAATGTTTACCCAAATAGTCTCGTGCTTTGCCCGTTGTCTCCCTTGGAGGCTTTACTCACTCGTGTTTCTTACTTTTCATTTTGTCCGACATTTTGATATTGTCACACCCTAATTTCCGACAGGGTGTGATGGGCACCCGGCCCTTACTTAAGGCCCAGCGAACCCGCTGACTCTCGTAATACTCATAACCATACTGGGCCCGCAAAACGTGACACAAGTACGTAATGAAATTTTTTCAAAAACAAACATGCCTTTCATCTTTGTCAAATCAAATAAAACTAGCATCGTATGAAATCTGTAAACATATGAAGTTCGTAGCATAATGCATAATAATACATCGGCTTACATAGCCGCTTACAAATCCCGACATATCATACACACACACCGTCGCAAAGTCTCTATCAACATCTCGGTACCATACAAAAGCACTCGGACTCGGCGGCCTCCGGAGGAAATGGCTCGACTCGCCAATCCGAGCCGGAACATCTTCCTCGCTAACATCACCTACTCATCTATGGGTACTGCGTGGCATGAAACGCGACCCCCGAAGAAAGGGGGTCAGTACGGAATATGTACTGAGTATGCAAAGCAGGGAGTACAAAAAACGAAGTCATAACCGAAGTAAGGTGTACAGAACGCGAGCATAATAACCCGAATACCAAAGTACTTACATCGAGCATACAAATCATACATAAGGGGTTCAGAAGACAAATAGGATAATCGAATGCCAAAATGCTTCGCTTTCTTTTTGAAAAACATTGCTTGTCATACATACGGAAAATCAAACACATCATATGAGCCGACATTAACCGAATGCCGAGGAACGTACGACCGATCCATAAATAATACGATAATGCGAGGAACGTACGGCCCGATCCATATATAATATAATAATGCCGAGGAACGTACGGCCCGATCCATATATAATATAATAATGCCGAGGAACGTACGGCCCGATCCATATATAATATAATAATGCCGAGGAACGTACGGCCCGATCCATATATAATATAATAGTCATAAACATACCGTACCCAGCCCTCTAATGAAGGACTCGGTAAATCAAATCATATCGTCATATTATCACATATCATATCGTATCATCAGATTATCACATATCATATCATATCACATACGGTCCGTAATGGGACCCGGTGGACAGAACGTGGTCACCACTCCATCTGGGCGCCACAAAGACATCATACTTCGAATATTGTATACCTCCGAACACATCATACTCCGTATCACATCATATATCATATCACATCATACTTCAAAAACACATCATACTTCGGAATCACATCATACTTCGAATAGTGCGCACGATAACATACCGCCCGGACTCGACGAAAGAGGTAATAACAGAATGCACGAGCGAATCGTAGGAAATCATATGCAATGCCAAACATTCACAAAGACTCAATAGAGTAATCAAAACGGATTGTTATTTATAAGCCGAAACAGTAGTCAAATCAGATTTTCTTCCGAATATCACTCGGGAACATATCAAACCGAACTTCAGAAACCATAGTCACGTATCAGAGTCACATGCACAAAAATCCTCATTCCAGACTCAACAGATAAATAAGTAGTCATACTCGGGGGTCGGAAAGATAGTCATATTAAATTCTTTCAAAAATAGGTCGTTAGAACCAAACATAGAAAGTCGCGGGACCCACGGACGAGCGTCAACCCAATCCGGGCCCGCCTATGAAAATTAAGGTCATTACTCGTCATGAAATCATTTGCGAACATATCAAAGCGATCCGAGCCCTTTCTTGAAAGTTACGGGCGTTCGTAGTTTCGGAATCGTTTAGGAACAAAACTCTTTTGAAAACAAAACTTTTATGCAACTTTTGAAATTTAGTCATACAAAAGACATAAGGACCATAATTTGACTACATTGGAATACGAATATCAAGAAACAATTAAGAATCGTTTACGAGCTTATCAAAGCAATCCGGTTCTGTCCATGAAAGTTACGGACATTTTTAGACATAAGATCCTTTCGGAACAAACTGTTTACACAGCATTTCAAATCCAATCATATCAAAGACATACGGATCATAGCTTGACCATATTAAGGATGTCAACACCACAAAGCAAATATGAATCATAAACATGTTCGGATTTTACGAATAGAATTAGCCCCAAGGCTCATAGCATATCACAACTTACTTGCGTCTAGGACATGCCAAAAGGAAAGAAGGATAAGCTTCACATACCTCATTTGCTTCCTAAGCTTAATCCAAACTCAAGTCTCGGCTGCTCAAAATCTACAATAAGGTCATTAAGTACCAAACATTAGCCATAAGCACTTAAGAATCCAATCCCAAGCCATCACTTTATTCACAGAAATTTGGGCAGCATTTCCCCTATAAGTTCAACAACCCCGAGAATTCAACTCGGCCAATATTACCAACAACAATACCAACAACCATTCCAACAACATCAATAATCAATTCAAAACGCTTTCTAACATTAATAACTCTTTCGACACAATTCCACAACATTCCGTCCACATCCAATTTAACTTCATACATTCAAGTCAACATATACAATCAATCCAACATCATCGCTCACGCGTTCAAACACTAATCCGAAACCATTCAAGCAATATTCAAGGACATTTCAAACAATCCACATGATATTCAAAACAGCCCAACCAAAACATAAGGCAACCCGAAACCTTCCAAGTCCAAGGAAATATCAACAACGCATTTCTTTTCTTCCAAATTCATAAACCATACTAACAATCCATACTTTAACAACATTACTTTCATAAATACAAGAAACTATATTAAGATCACATTGGGTTCCAAAACAGCCCACAAACGATTATAACTTCAATTTGAACCATTAAACTTTCCTTTGCATCATTGAATCCACAACACAACGATCCAAAACACTAAATAAAATTAAGTTTTCACTTCTACACTACACTACACATACACGGCCACAACACAACAATTACAACTTCAACTTGAATCATTCAATCCCTTCATTCTCATCACATAATCCATGACAACAACAACCAAAATACTAAGTCAAATCAATTCGCCATAACCTACCAAAACAGCCCCTATACGGCCACAACATCACACACATAAATTTCATGATTTTCATCCATTTTTACACACTACAACAACACCCAAACATGTTAAATACAATTAATTCATCCTTCCAACACACCACCACATGCACACGGCCAAACACACACACACACGGCTACACTTCAACATCCATATTTTCATTCATTTCCACACTCCACAACATGCACAAATCATCCATAACATATAAAAACAAGATTAAACCTTACCTTTTCCTCTTATCTTCACAACTTGGCTAGGGTTGTGCTTGCAAGAATAAAGGCTTTACTTGCTCCAACAACTACTCCATGTTGATAAGGACTTTCCAATGAGTGGAAAAGCTAGAAGAAAATATTTTTTTGCCCAAGATTTTTGGTCTTCATTTTTTTTTTCTCTTGGCCGAACCTCCCCCCTTTTTTCTTCTCCAAGGTTCTTGAAATTTCTAGGAGATGATAAATGATGAAGATGACTTAGTTAGTCATCTTTTATCACATATAAATTGCATCCAAGTGGCCCATGGCCCACACCCCACACATGGCCACATATGGCCATTTTCATGAAATAATTAGTTTCCAAAATTTCACCTCTAGCCCTTAATTTTCATGAAATGCCTAACTTTTCATAATTTACTTTTGACCCCAAATTTTTCTTATTCCAATTTTACCCTTAACACTCCATGCTAATGAAAAGATGAATATGCAACGTATGCACTTTTAACAAAATCGGAAGAAATTGCAACCTTGTCCTTAACTTATCATAACTAACTCGGATTATCCCAATGTACCAAAATACGGGATATAACAGATATCCTTACCTTCCATCTACTCACTTTCTTTCTTTTCCAAATATCATTATATTAGAACTTTCCAAGCTTACCCTGCAGCGAAAATAACATCCGCTTGCCTGATAACATTTGTCACTTTAACCTTACTACCCTGTCCTATCAATGCCTCCAATATGCCGCAACGTCGATTGTTGGGATACACATACCCGCTGATATAGCCATGAATGGGATGTCATATACATACGTATACATATAATTACTACCATCTCGCTTACAAAATATTTCCAACACTATTCAAATTCACCCTAATTCTAGAGCTGTGATGCACCTTCTTTCTCTTCACCGGTCTAGTCCGCCCCGGCCTACGCGACCTCTTAAGGTTTTCGCCCACTCTGTATACTCTAATTTCCCTTAAGCTACTCTAGCTTCCCATTCGGCTCTCCTGTGTCTGACTTTATAGGACTTTTAGTATACTTCCCAGGGGGTCACCCATCCTAAAATTTCTCTCACTCCAGCACGCTTAACCTTGGAACTCCGATGAAATACGATGCTTTAATACTAGTATGGTAGCGTCCACCTCACCGCATGACCTTCATCACATAATCTGGAGTAAGTTGAAGTCTTAACAGATTTCGAAACGTTCTCATAACACATCTCCCTCCGAATTAGAAAGGGTCTCTTACTCTTTTGACTCCACAATTACTATTTTAGCCCTTTTCAGGTCCTCGATATTCCCGTTCACCTATGGATATGACTACTTTCCGTCCTAGACTTCCGCATTTCCAATGGTGATGAACACACCTTGATCGTCGTTACTTATAAATACTTGGTTATCGGTCTTTGAATTTCTGCTTGCCGCTATTAAGTAACACTCATACAAAGAAATACACATACATAAAAATATTCCAATAAGGACTCATATACCTGCAACCACATTTGGTGACGCCTCACGATCTGTCTACTCGCCAAAGCATATATGCGGTTCGAAGGACCGCTGGAACTGAAACTTCGCCGCGGCCTCTACCACGTCATCGGTGCCGGCATACCCCGCCCCCATAGGGCGCATAGCTACGAAGAAGATGAACCGGAATCGACCCGAAAGAGGGCCGCACCACCTGGACTATCCCTATACAGACACTCCCTCATAATATGGCCTTGACAGCCATAAGAAAAACAAGCACCAGTAGCGAAACGGCATTCCCCAAAATAAGGCCTACCACAACGAGAACACCGAGGCAAAGGTGGCCTCGACTGACCCGAACTCCTGTGCATCTGTGAACACAAAGCCACGGAGCTCGACCGGCTCCCGAATGCCCCGTGCTATCCAATCTCCTACCCGGGAACCGTGGGGTGCACTCGCGGCGGGCCGAGAAGAATACCCGGATGTGCGCCGAGGCTGCCCGCCCCGAAACTCCCCAGAATACCCGGTCGATCTAGCCTCTTGGGCTGGCCCCCGTCATGATCTCGTCGGGGCCGACGCCCTCGTGTCGATCCTCTCCCCCCCCCGTGCATAGGCACACACTCGAGCAATATCCATCTCCGAGTCGGGAAGCCATTACCATGCGCTATCAACCAAATAACGGTCCAACCCCATCACATATCGATGCATCCTATCGGTCATATCAGCTACAATAGTGGGTGCATGCCTAGCCAATGAGTCAAACTCTAGACTATACTCTCGAACACTCCGCCTCTGCCTCAGACGTAGGAATCTATCAACCCTAGCTCGCCGCATCTCGGAGGCAGAAAGTGGCCAAGAAAGGCCTCCACAAACTCGTCCCATACTGCTGGAGGAGCATCCCGCCCCTTGACAACTCCCACGACTCATACCACCGACGGCTACATCCCGCAATCGATACGACGCTAACTCCACAGATTCAGTCTCAGAAGCCTTAATTAGCCGCAACGTACGCTGCATCTGCCGAATGAACTCCTGCGGGTCCTCCTCGGACTTCGACCCGAAAAACTCTGGAGGATTACAGGTCAAGAAATCACGGGCCCTCAGACTATCATGCCTGTCCGCATAATCACCTCCTAATCCGTGCCTGCGAGCCTGCCCCGCCACTAATCTGGTCAGCAACTGGACCGCATCTCTCATAGCCCTATCCTCCGCCCCTGGCTGAGGAGCTGGAGGCTCGGGTACTGGAACCCCGGGAGCTGGCGGTGGAGCCGCCCCCTGATCTGCAGCCGCTGCTGCCCTGTGCTCCTCTGGTAGTGACGATGTAGCAGAGCTCGCTGACTGGAGCACAACCCCAGGCTCAGGCTGGGCACGGGCTCTAGTAACTCTCCGAATCTGGCTGGTCTCTCCAGCTACTGACTTGCCCTTCTGGGCAGCTGTCGCTTTCTTTGGAGGCATCACTGTAAACATAACAATTCGTTAGGGAGGAATCATCCTGATAATACGGCTCTATCGCACGATCTAGAGTAAGAAGGAAAGATGACATCCTAAATGTCCTGTAGCCTCCTGTTTATAGATGTGGTGCACAACACACCGATAAACAAGACTCTACTAGACACGGTCTGTAGACACTCCGAGGATGAACCGCTCTGATATCACTTTTGTCACGACCCAACCCCGTAGGCCGTGACTAGTGCCCGAGTTGGACACTCGCACACACCTGTTGCTATAATCATTCACAACTTACATAATAAAGAACTTATATATATATAAAGGCATGACGTCGTCCAAATCTATCGCATATCTATACATAACATAACAACCTGTCTCCCAGGGGAGTTACAAACATCAACAGATAGTATCGCATACGAGCCGGCAAGGCTATCATAACATACAGTATCCCAAAACATATATACATACGCAAGCCGATAAGGCTGCCACGGCGAATGGGACCGCCCTAAAACATAAATCATACGAACCCAATTGAACAGTAACTCTTCACAACCCACATATATGTCTACAGACCTCTAAGAGTGACAACAGTATCATATGACGGGACAGGGCCCCGCCGTACCCCTGAATAGACGTATACATATACAATGGAAGAGTCTGTACCAAAATGTAGGCTCCGGAACAAGGGAGCACTCCAAGACAGCTGGATGGAAATCCTAAGCCGGCGGATCACCAAGACGAGTATCTGTACCTGCGGGCATGAAACGCAGCCCCCGAAGAAAGGGGGTCAAGTCGATGAATATGTACTGAGCATGTAAAGCATGGAATACGATGAAACGAATCGTGCCGAAGTAAGGAGTATAGAAAATCAAGGTACAAGAAAAAAAACCACACGGCTTGCCTTTGAAACATAAACCATGTATGTCAATATCATATCCAATTCATTATGGGACTTAGAAACATAAGTGAGTAATCATCTTGTACATATGCGTATATAACGTGTCCCGGCCCTCTAGTGAGGGACTCGATAAATAAAATCATCATATCATCATCTCATCATATATATATACCGTACCCGACCCTCTAGTGAGGGACTCGGTGAATAGAATCGTCATATCATCATGTCATCATAGCATCATATATATATACCGTACCCGGCCCTCTAGTGAGGGACTCGGTGAATAGAATCATCATATGCCATCCTGGCCAGCGTCCCCATATCATCGTATCATCATACCATCATATCATCATGTCATCATATATATATACCGTACCCAGCCCTCTAGTGAGGGACTCGGTGAACAATGCAGTGAAACTGTGCACAAATACATACCCGGCTCGGGACTCGGTGAAAGATGTAATAACAGTATGCACGAGCGGAGTAGTGAGAAACCATATGCACATAAATCATTTTTTAGGACTCGATAGGTAAGTAGACAAATCAACGCTCGAGTATCCGAATAATAGTCACACTCGGGACTCTTGAAATATCATTACGAAATATGTCACATAACGTCTCAGGGATCATAAACATGTATCAAGCCAATCCGAGCCCGCCTATGAAAGTTACGGGCATTATTCATTATAGAATTCTCTACGAACATATCATAGCAATCCGAGACCATATATGAAAGTTAGGGACATTATACGTTATAGAACACTTTAGGAATAAAAACTCTTTATGCAACATTCATTATCCAGACATACAAAAAGACTCGAGAGCAATAGCTCGACTACATTAAGAGTGCGGATATCAAGAAGTGAATAAGAATCGTAGACATGCTCGGATCTTAAGAGTAGAGTTACCCCAAGGCTCGTATCATATCATACTTACATCTAGGACATGCCAAAAGAAAGAAAGGATAAGCTTTACATACCTCGTCCGCTTCCTAAGCTAATCCGAACTTAAGTCTCGGCTTCTCAAGATCTACAACAACGTCATTAGGCACCAAACATTAGCTATAGGTACTTAGGAATCTAATCTTAAGCTAGCACTTCATTTACAGAAATTCGGGCAGCATTTCCCCTATAAATTCAACAACCCCGAGAATTCAACTCGGCCAAATCATCAACAACAATACCAACAACCATACTAACAACATCAACAATTAATCCAAAATACATTCTAACGTTAGTAGTTCTTTCCTACACAATTCGACAACATTCCATTTACATTCAAACCAACCACATACAATCAAGCCAACGCCAACGCTCACACATTCAAGTACTAATCCGAAACCATTCAAACAAGATTCAAGAACACTTCAAACAATCCGCACAATATTCAAAACAACCCAACCAATATACAACATAACCCGAAACCTTCCAATTCCAATAGGAACAACAACAACACATTTCTTTCTTCCAAATTCATGAACTACACCAACAATCCACACGTTACCAACATTATTCTCATAAATACAAGAAACTCTATTAAAATCACATTAGCTTCTAAAACAGCCCACAAACGTTTACAACTTCAACTTGAACCATTAAACCTTCATTTTCATCATAGAATCCATAACATCAACAACCAAAATACTAAGTAAAACTAATTCACCATGCCCTACCAAGGCAGCCCCTATACGGCTACAACATCAACACCATAATTTCATGAATTTCATCCATTTCTACACACTACAACATGTACAAACCATACATAACACATGTAAAAGAAGATTAAACCTTACCTTTTCCACTTAACTCCACAACTTGGCTAGGGTTGTAAATGGTAAAAACGAATGGTTTGATTGCTCCAACAACTACTCCACGTTAATAAGGACCTTCCAATTGGTTGAATTGCTAGAGGAAAATTATTTTTTTCACTATTCATGGTCATCAATTTTGGCTTGTCATGGCCGAATGGTCTTCCTTTTTTTTCTCCAAGGTTCTCCATGTTTCTAAGGTGTGAAAAAGATGAATACTAGTCTTGCTTGTCATCTAATATGAGCATATATAATTCATCCAAGTGTACCATGCCCCACACATGGCTTGATCAATTAAATTTGGCCAAGCCATGGGTGGGAACCCACCTCATGCCACACGGCCAACTTGTGGCATTTTTCATGAAATGTCAACTTTCCTTAATTAACTTTTAACCCCAAATTTTCCTTAATATTCCATACCAATAAAATCATAAGCAACTTGTGCCTTAAAACAAAATCGGAGGTCAAAAGTCTCTACCTCATATCCCGGAATAGTCTTGTCCTTAACTTATCATGGTTAGCTCGGATTGTCCCAATGTACAAAATACGGGATATAACAGATGGTTGGCTATCAGCTGGGATTGGCAAACTCCATTTTCTTCCTGGAGCAGTGCTGAGTCGTTATGGTTATCATGTGTGTGTACGGGTATGTCGGGGCCCTGTCCCGATTCATATGATTCAAGTGTTTACTCTTAGATACTTTACAGGCAGTGTCTTGTGGTTAGTATGTTATGATGTCATGCGTTGAGTAAAGCGACCATGTAGGCCGATATGTCAGCTTGACTTAATCGATTTTTGATTAATTGAGTATCGTTCGCAAATTTCTATGGTTTGACGGAAAGTACTTTGTTATATTTCCGAATTTTTTTTTATATGTCCAGTTTCATTATGTGAATGCCAGAGGGTTCGCTCAGCTCTAAGTAAGAGTTGGGTGCCCTTCATGCCCTATCGGAATTGGGGTGTGACAAATACATTTCTATATATTTTATCCACAAGAATTTAAAAAAAAAAAAAAGGTCAGTTAATATGTAACTCTTTTTTCTATAATTTCTACCCTTTTATTCTTTTTTTACTTATTGGGTGTATTCTTTGAACTAAAAGGGTATAATAGTGTAGGTCTTGGAATGGTAGGCTGATATGTTAATAGGGAAAAAAGTTGATTTATTTGGTAATGTGACCGAAATTAGAGCCATACTTTTCTTCTATTTACTATCTTCATTCGAATTTTATTCTTCTTTATTTTAAGTTTCTTATATGCTCTTCGTTTAACTACTTAATGAAGTACAAAAAGTGTCATATTTGGTAAACAAAAAAGCGGAAGACCAAGTAAAACATACATTTATTTGTAAAAATAAGAAAGATACTTTTGAAAAAATAGTTCTATTACTTCCATTTTAATTTTCTAGCTAAAATGTCTATTTCTCTTTTTAATTTGCTCCGTTGCTCTTATTCTTCAATTTAAATTATTTCCTTAAAGAATCAGCTTAATAATACTCTTAGGTTAATGTACTTTATTATGCCTTTAGACTCCAGCAAATTTGAATATTTTTTACCTGCGTGTGGTCTTACTGGTGTTGAAGGGAAAGAGAACAAGAATAAATTTTTTATAAATTTTTAAGGTAGGATCCACAGAGTATACATATCAAATGCTAAAAAACTAGGCATGTGAGATGTCAAACATGCTTAGCCAAAAGTGTTTATTAATTTTGTTTTTTATCAAATAAAAGAATGGGAACTTCGTAAGTTTGGTTTAGGTGAAAGTTAGACTATTTTGCGTTTTTATTATATCTCGAGTCTCTTTACTTGAAGTTAGACAAGAAAGAAATGATCGGGTTTTTACTTTTTTCTCTTTCATTCTACTTTGTTGTTATTGGTTATTGTCTTCAAGCAATTTCAAAAAAGAAGTTAGATACGATAATTTTCAAATACCTTTTTCATTTTCGAATTGAAATATTATCTTTTTGTCAAACTTCCAATCATATCATGTCCCAATACCTACTTATGCATTATATTAAAGGTTTATTTGGAAATCTTTCTTAGAATTAGATTTGAGTATCGTGAGGTACAAACATATAAAGCGATTAATTTTTCTTGAAATATAGTTCTTTCTTTGCACATCTTCTTTTAAAGAAAAATAAATATAATTTTGCCTGTATAGATTTAAAAATCAAGTATCTTTATTGGACTAAAAATTCTTAAGTGATGAAAATTAGAGAAAAAATAAAATAAAATGTTAATAATATGGTTTAGAACTTCAAATTTAATCTATTTTAATTTGGAGACCAAAAAGAATTTTTAACATATTTCCAATATTTAATTATTAGAAAGAAGATTATTTCGTATATTAATAAACCGCGCAAAGCCAACACTCAGAGAATGCTTAAGAACTGGCCAGCAAACAAAGAGATCTGATGCTCGACTGCCTAAAAGAAAGAAAGCCCGGTATGGATATTCATTCCGCTAGAGCAAAGGCATGAAGTGAAGGAGGATAAATTGACTAGTTTAAGGAGAATTGTAGAGAATTTTCTTTTAAGCAAAGACCACCATTCAGTTGGTGAAATTTTATTGAAACCAAAATAGTCTTACAGAAAAAACAAACCAAAACTGCTTAGTTTTGAATCAAAATAATAGAAAACAACAAATGAAAAAACCAGAACTTGGACAAACACCAAGACTGGAAATCAAAAACAAAAAGCAAACAGAGAATAAACAAGCTTAATTGTGTGCTATATGTCTAGCTGCCTTGGTTTGATGCTATTTATGAACATCTCAGAGCTCCAGGTGCATAGAATCAAAACCAACTGAATGTGCTTCAGGCATTTGTAAACACCTTGCAGTTCTTCATTACGAATCTTGTAAAATGAGTAGATGCAGCTATGAATTAACTTGAACCAAATATACATTTTCACCCTTTGTTTCTTGCTAATAGAATGAGCATAAAATGTTCATACCACAATTAGGAAAAACAATAGACAAATCTGTTTATTCAACTTTAGTTTATGTTAAAGCTACTGCAACAAAACATTCCTTCCATCATGTGCTGTAACTGTAATTGCTCCTGCTTCTATCTATTGATCTTTAATTGCAGCCTCTTCTTTGAATAGTTATGCTACACCTCGCACTTTCAGAGCAGGAGTATGCCACGTACTTCACCGTATTAATTGTCACGACCCGACAAGGGGGCCATGACGGGTACCCGGAGCTGACTACCGAGCACCACTCATAATGCTAATCATCATACCCAACCTGAACACACATATACTCTCCAAGGCAATACATAAATATACATAAGACCTCACAGCTGCAAAAATGATATACAAGAATATATACTGATGTATCCATGAGACAACTATTACCCACGTATTCGTATCTACGAGCGTCTACTAGAGTACTAAGACATAAGGACGGGACAGGATCCCGTCGTGCCTAAATATATGCACAAAATAATATATCAAAAATGGCACCTCCGGAATAGTGGAGTGCTCCTGTAAATCTGCTAAGTAGCTTCTAGGAATCTGGGCCACCTCCCTGTCTACCTTTGGGCATGAACATAGCGTCTAAAAAGAAAGGACGTCAGTACGGACAATGTACTGAGTATGTTAGGCATAAACAATAATAACATATCGAAGAGCTAAGGAAACATCAAGTGAGAAAACAACACAACTGAATTTCACTTAAGATGGAATAATGCATGCTAACTTACATCATAAACAACATCATATCAAGTATGCATATATAAGCTGCCCGACCATATAGGTACGGTGTGATAATCATTAGCCCGCGTCCAGGCCTCCCGCGTCCGGGGTAAACATCTCATGTCGCCCACTAGTGGTGTCTGCCCGGCCAACTAGGTACGGTGTAATTATAAGCCGCCCACTACGCCCATCGTATTGGTGTCTGCCCGACCATATAGGCATGGTGTAATCTCAATATCATATACTTATCATAAAGCATGCATTAGAACTCAAAGACAAGCTATAACTCTATCGAGGTGACGTAAGGTCGAGAACCCCCGATTCTATTATGGAGTAGTCATGATCATCATGCCTCGCCTTGAAGGAACTAGCATTATAAGGTGAGTCTAGCAACAATGAATAACATCAAGGAATCATTAGCTTCATAAGAATATCATATCATAAGCCTTGGAATATCTTGACTTAGACTCATCATCATCATTGTCATATTCACAATGCATCTCTTATCTTTATTTCATGAGAAGATCTTGATAATCATAGACCCATAGTTTTCGGAATATAAAAGAGTCATGTAAAGATAAAGGAAACCATGTTGTAGGAATCATGCCTTGGAGAAGAAGGGACTAGCCTTACATACCTTTTCGCCTTTCTAACTTGCCGACTAAACGCTTCCTTCCAAGTTCGTAATTCTACATTCAAGGGAATTTGTACTAAGATTAGATAATCGGAAACATTCTTGAAGCTAAACTAAAGCAAATGAAAATTGGGCAGCACTTCCTTTGTTTCTATAACTTTCTCCATATAATATAACTGTTACACCTCGTACCTTCGAAGAAGCACTTATCAATTTGAAACATAAGTACGTTGAGTTATGGTTAAGTAAAACCACTTCGGAATATAAGTAGCAAGCATTATTAAGTATATTTAATGAGTGAAGAATGTATATAAGGCATACCAGAAGGTTCTATAAGGAATTGAGTGAAAGAAATGGAGCAGCACGACTTTGGAGAAAGGATGAGTAATGTTTTGTGTGAAAATTTTGGTCCAACTTGAGGGACGAATATCTCTTAGCATATGAAGTGTTTTGAAGTGAAGCAAAAGCCTAAAATGAAGTTCGTCGAGTCTAGTTTTTAACGCAGCAAACCGCTCATCGATGGAACATCGGAGTAGAGAATTATGGATGTTACAAGTTAGGATGGAAGGCTAGGAAAATAGCCTGCGCGAACGCACCAGTGAGTGGCGCGAACGCGCAGGAGGCCAAGGGCCAACTCAGCGCGAACGCGCCACCACGGGGCGCGAATGCGCTGAGCAAATTTCAGGCCCGGGCCAGGGATGAAGATTATATGATCTGAGCATAAGAATATATATATATATATATATATATATATATATATATATATATATATATATATATATATATATATATATATATATATATATATATATATGACATTTGAAGATCGTATGGTGTAAATTATTAGTTCACACGTTACTTGATGAAAAGCCCCCGTAACCATAAGCTAAGGTGGGGCCCACATGTTGGGGTTTTATAAAGAAAATATGAAAAATTATAAGAGTAGTACATGGGAAGTTGAGCAAGTCTTAATAAGGACCCTTAAGCTAAATATGGGCATAAGCCCTCCAAAAGGACGATTTAACGAAACATTTTCGGATGATCTGACTTGGAGGGGCCAAAACACTATTATAAGTTTGGAATTTGGAAACACACTAAGAATGAAAGTTGTATATAATTGAAATAGCTTTCTAACCGTAGGTCGTGGTCCCTCACACGACATCGGGATCAAAAGTTATGACATTTTTACTCAACGAACGCGCAGGCAGAAAATTAAGCCAGCGCGAACGCGCCAGAAGGCACCGCGAACGTGCTGACCAAATTTTAGGTCGGTTGGGGCAGATTCTGGAACTCTATATAAGGGGGGCTTACCCCCCCCCCCCCCCCTCTTCATCCAAAACACCCAAAAACACCCCAAAAAATTCTGGAAAGCTCCCATAACCTCTCAACATCAAATTTTAGCCCGGATCAAGTATAATTTTCGAATTCCAGTCCAGACAACGTATAGTTGTGATTACAAAATCGTATAACGGCACGTTGTGGATTAAGATCAAGGTGGAGAAGTGAATATATAGCGATATTATCGAGAGAAAGGTATGAGTCTCTTGTTATTAACGTTAATTTTGGTTTATTTACGGAGATGGAGCTGTTAAATAGTTATAAAATAATTCTGTGGTGGAAATATGGGACAAACAAAGTATTTTGGTATTGAAAATATTATGGACGTTAGTATTGTTGTTGTTGTTGTTGGTTGCTAAGTTGGGATTCTGGGTTAGGCATATAAGCACAGGAGATGCTGCCGAAATTTTAGCAGATTTTTAGAAAGATTTATTTGAAGGCTTAGGATAAGTATATAACAATGGGCCTAATCATAGTATGAATGGTCTTATATGTAGACTTGCGGGCTCGGACGGATAAGCGTAAGTAGTTGGTGGTTGAACAGGTATGTTAAGGCTCGTCCCTTTCTTTCAAAGGCATGATTCCTATGGTATGATTTCATAAATGTTTCCGTAACCTTCTTGTCTTCAAAAGCTAAAAGTCCATGGTTCTTAAAGCTTCTCATGATGTCCAGGATAAGAATGATTTTATGATGGTGATAACGACAGCGACAATGATTATTTTGTGTTTTAAGAACTCAAGTTTATGATTTCAAAGCGAATATGAGAATGTGGAGCTGCTTCTGGATTTTCTCAATTTTACTCATTGATGATGACTCTACTTCTAAAGGCTCCAAAGTGTATGTAAAGTTACCCCTTCTTTCTTTTTGGCATGAACTACATAAAGTGAGCGAACGACGCACATACATGACTCCGCTAAACTCTAGTTCTCAGCGGTACTTGACATGATAGTTGTCTTTGATTCTCAAGTGTTGGTTCATTCTGATTATTCTGTTGAGTCTCAGATGATGATTTAGTTTGCATATGGTTGCTCATGATATTCTGCTCGTGTATAACGTTAATATATCATTCACCGAGTCCCGGGCCGGGTATGTATTCGTGCGTAGTCTCATTGCATTGTTCACCGAGTCCCTCACTAGAGGGCCGGGTATGGTATATATATATGATGACTTCACCGAGTCCCTCACTAGAGGGCCGGGTACGGTATGTATATGATGATTTCACCGAGTCCCTCACTAGAGGGCCGGGTACGATATATATATGATGATTTCACCGAGTCCCTCACTAGAGGGCCGGGTACGGTATATATATATATGATGACTTCACCGAGTCCCTCACTAGAGGGCCGGGTACGGTATGTATATGATGATTTCACCGAGTCCCTCACTAGAGGGCCGGGTACGGTATATATATGATTATTTCACCGAGTCCCTCACTAGAGGGCCGGGTACGGTATATTATATATGTATGCATGACTCATCTTATAAGGCACAGATGCATTGGTATCTTTGATTATCATACTCGTCTCATTGTCAACTTTTTGCTCGCCTCATGATCTTCTTTATTGTACTTCATGCTTTACATACTCGCACATTTTCCGTACCGACCCCTTTCTTCGGGAGCGCATTTCATGCCCGTAGGTACGTATACTCGCTTTGGTGATCCTCTAGCTTAGGATCGCTACTCACTGCTTTCGGAGCTCCGTTGTTCCAGGCTTGAGTCATTTGGTACATTGTGACGTATCCTTTGGTATAGGCTTTGTTATACTCTTGGAGGTCCGTAGACATATGTGGGTTATGTATTTATGTTTTGGTTAGCTATACAGACGTAGTTCATTTTGGATATTCCGTGTATAAATGTGGCAGCCTTGTCGAGCATATTTTGTTATGTTTGGTTAACTGTGACTCCTCGAGACGGAGTTCATTACGATATATGGCATTATGAGTCTACAACATGCTTTTAAAAATTTCCACATTGTCCTTAGTATCGATGGGATTATATCACACTGTGTTCGTATACGAGTATCAACTCGAGCCTTTAGTCATGGCTGCCCATCGGTTTGGAGTCGTGACAAAAGTGGTATCGTAGCAAATATCCTCGAGTGTACGACATTCTGTCTAGTGCAGTCTTATTTATCGGTGTGTTGTGCGCACATCTATAAACAAGAAGCTACGGACATTTAGGATGTTATCTTTCTCTTTCTATCTTAGATCGTGCGATGAGAGCCAAGTCATGAAATGAAATTCCTTGTACTAGCCCTTAATTTCGGCGGAAAAATGGTGTTGACAAAGGAAGAGGATGGTGATATAGTGACTCTGCAGAGGCAAGGGAAGGAATCGGTCTACGGAGGCAAGTAATGGTAAAAGGATTATAAATCCCCGAGATATAGTAAGAATGTTGCAAGTATTATTGAAATGTATAGCCTATGAATGGAAGAGAAAGTGACAGGAAATATACGGAGGACGATTGATAAAAGTTCGAGTATATTCGGGTAATTCCGAGGGAGGTAAGTTTCGTCATCTTTGCATTTTGTTCGATATTGAGAAACCTATGCGAGGTTAAGGTGTGTGCAATGTATATATTTGGCTCCGTAAGGCATTGCATATATTTTAAAATTCAGCGTGCGAGATTTGGGTAGTAAGAAGTATAGGGAAACTCGTCAAAATTTTCCAAAATTTAAGGACGAGGACCAAGGATTTAAGAAATAACAAAAGATTATACGTATGTGATTGCTACGTATTGATTAAAGGGAAATTATAGGACACGTTGACATGGGATGATAAAATAAAGACAATACTACAAAAGGACATCGAATCAGTTATTGGAATCGAAAATCAATTAAATTTCCAACTGATGATAGTTGGGCACATCACTACGTCGAGTATCCCTATAAATTTCGATCGAGAATGACAATGAAATACAACACTATAAGGTAAAATCTTTAAAGGGGGAAACAAGTAAGCTTGAGTACGAGCACAAGGACTGACTAAGGTATTGAGGAATTATGACACGGCGACAATGGGGCAATCGAAAAGTAATAGAGTTATGAAGCAAGACGAGCTAAGGAAATACAAGGAGAAGACATGAAAGTAGACAGAGATAAGATCGCAAGAAAAGGATTCAAGGATATTGCGGTCGAAACGAGCCGGTAACAATGAACCCTTGTAAAATTTCAAGTCGCTAGTTATATCAATTGGTGAGAGTATATGACATAGAACCATACAAACAATCGCGTATGAGAGATGGCTAATAATGATACAAGCACGGTGGGGAGGATATTTCGCTCTCTGACCCTCTGGCAAACCGAGAGGAGGGGCGGCTACAAGTATACGAGTCTTTTATTGAACTTCTTAGAGTGTGTGTACAACTATTGCGAGGGTACCATTGATAGTTGAGAAATGGAAGTTTTGAAGGTAACCAAAGTACTTTATCGAATAGCTGGCATACAGTTTCTACCTCTGTGACAAGGAATCTTAACATTTAGGAATGGAAGCAGTTGTTGTATATGTTGATTGATGGCTTGTCATCGGGAGTTCTGAAAGGCTAAAATAGAATTTGCTTCGTCGGAAGAGTAAGAAATCACTTTAACTGGAGGGAGATGCATTACAAGAATTTATTGAACTCAGAGTTTCGGCTTGCTCTAGGTTATGTGATAGGGTCACGCAGTAGGGTGGATGCGATCATACCAGCACTAACGCACCGGATCCCATTAGCACTTCAAGGTTAAGCGTGCTAGGGTGAGAGTAATAGTAGGATGGGTGACCCCCTTGGGAAGTGTACTAAGAGTCTTACAAATTCGGAGATAAAGGGACGGATGAGAAGCTAAGAGAGTAGCTGAAAGGGGAAATTGGAGTATGCGGGGTGGTTGGAAACCTTAAGAGGTCGCGAAGGACAAGGCGAGCTAGATCGGCGGCGAGAAAGAAGGTGCATCACAGCTCTAGAATTAGGATGAGTTCGAATAGTATTTGGAGATACTTTGTAAGTGAGGGGTTAGTAACCACATATATGTATGAGTACGATATCCCATATGACCGCGCAATTGGTATGTGTGTCCCGGAACCGACGCTGCGCATGCGAAGGCATTAATTGAACGAGTCTTAAGTCCAAGTAACAAGTGCTACAAGATAAGTTGATGCTATTTTCACTACAGGTTAGAATTAGAAAGTCCTAATGCCATAACGTCAGGGAAAGTGATACAAGATTAAGAACGAAAATAGAAATAAAATGCAAGAAAAGAAAAGGATAGATAATTTGACACAACTAAAGACCCAAATTAGCAACCAAAGTTCTTAGATTAACTTGACCTCTAATTTAGAACTAAAGAGCACCAAACTCTTAGGATGACCAATAGGGATTTGACACCCTAAGAACCAATCCTCTCAACAATTTCACAATCTCAAGCTTAGCAAGCCCTCAACACTCAAAAGAGTTTACAATTCTCAAAATATCAATATCCAAAATAGTCTAACCCTTCTAAATGAAAGAAACTACTATTTATACTAAAGCTCAAAAGAAGACAACTATATTATTACCTTCCCCTTAA
>NW_026727170.1:0-33136 GCF_029784015.1 Lycium ferocissimum | reverse complement strand
ATAAATAGCCGCATGTTCGGCAAGATATTGTTGATATTTGCTATGTACGGTTACCGGATAGTAGGAATAATAAGGATTTGTAAAGGTGATATAGAAGATCAAAAAGGGGTAAAATGGTAATTGTACAAGAAGGGACGTGTTACGGAAATGTTTTGGAATACGTAAGACCGACTAGCCCCGCATTATGTAATAAAGGTCATATGAGGAAGTGGACGCGATTATGGAAGCATTAAGGCCCTAAATTCCACCAAAGTTGTGAGGTTAAGCGTGCTCGGGGAAGGAGCAATTCCGGGATGGGTGACCCCACACAGGAAGTAATTGAAGAATTTTGCAAACTTGGAATTTAAGGGGATAAATGAGAAGTTAGATGGACCTAAGAATAACTAGAGTACACGGGATGAATTATGATAAGCTCCAGTTTAAGGAAATGATAGTAGGGTTGCGACAAGAATATGGGCGGAAAAAGAGTCGTGACAGGTATGAATGTAGAGGTAAGACCGTAGTGGGAAAAATACAAGAAATAAATAGAAATTTGGAGTAACTTAAAGGAAAAGGAAGTACATGGAGTAGTTAGCACCCTTACGAAGTCGCGACTAAAGCGAGATTAAATGGGGGAAAGAGAAGGAAGCGCAATATCGCTTAAGAATTAGGGTAAGTTCGAATAGCGATTGGAAATGTTTGTAAGTAGAATGGTAATGAGTGTATATATATATATATGTATGCATATGACTTTTCCCTGGTGATTACGTAGATCGAAAGGCGAGCCTCAGTGACAAAATGTTGCAACTAACGGAAAGTATTACGAAACGGAACACAAGGGATGAAGTGAAAGGCGAGAAACAAATGTTACGGACTGGACTGACTCTGATTGCGTTACGAATAGTGATTGGAAGAGTTCTAACAGGATGATACTTGGGAAAAGCAACTGAGTAAAGATATTAAAAGTAAGGGATGAAGGTTGGAGCGCGGATTTGGGTTGAAGGTACCATAAGGTAAGACTCGTGAGAAGAAAGCGAGTGAATAAAGTGCAAAAATTCCAAATGCACTTAGATAGGAAAAATAAATGAAGTGACCGCCAGTACAAGAGAATCGAAACTAGATATATGTGTTGTAAGAAAGTAGTAATGGTATAATAATTGTTGTAGCCGTATGCTTCTGGATTGCACTGCGATACATTAAGGAACTCAAAATTTCAGCGGAAGCTCAAAGACGTGCGAGCTATAAAATTAGTTGAACCCGGTCTACAAGTTTGTTATGAGTGTAACTGGACAGCGAAGGATAATAAAGGGTAAAGGAATCCTGTGTACGTACGTATCTGGATATTGATACAGCTGGTCTTGGGAAGGAACTGGAAAGCTTGGGAAGCGTAATCATTATACTCACCAGCGACAAGTTGGCGATGAGTCAAGGTTACAATAATGGAAACAAATGAGAGCGAAATGTTTGTTAAATCCCAATCATGTATGCGAAGAAGATGAAGCAAAAGAAGCCGACTAAAAGCAATGAAAAGCTTAAGAAAGAATTGTCACACCCCAATTTCCGATAGGGTATGATGGGCACCCGACCCTTACCTAGGGCCGAGCGAACCCGCTGACTAACGTAACACTCCTGACCCGCGGCCGTCCACAAACATAACATACACACGATATGAAAATTTTTCGGAAAACAAACATGCCTTTCGTTTTTTTTTCTTTTTTCCAAACCAAATAAAATGCGCAATCGTATGAAAACGTAATGTAAGGCATAACGGAACTTCGGCTTATATAGCCGCTTGCCAAACACATCGGTAGCATAATGTATACAAACACACCGCTTACATAACATTTCACAAACAGACAGCAAGACATATCATACACTCGACAACGTTCGCAAAGTCTCTATCATAACTTCGAACACCATACAAAGCACTCGACTCGGCGGCCTGAGGAAATGGAGCTCGCCAATCCCGGTGAGCATCACACGCTGCTAGCATCACCGACTCATCCGTGGGTACTGCGTGGCATGAAACGCGGCCCGAAGAAAGGGGGTCGGTACGAAATATGTGCGAGCATGTAAAGCATAGCATACATCAAACGAGGTCATAACTAAAGTAGGAAGTACGAAGGTGAAGTCGTAATAACCCAACTATCTAAGTACTTACATCCGACACACAAATCATGCATACTCATGCCGAACGCATCGTAATAATGCATGTCATATGGAATGACGAGTAACCGATGTGGGATCTGCCTCATCATCGGTGATCAAACTCATCATCGGAGAACAAACTCATCATACATCATCACATATCAAATGCGGTCCATGGACCGTGAGGGACGAACGTGGTCGCCACCCTATTCGGCGCCACAACACGGCATAACTCGAGAAGATTTCAAATCTCCGTATCCCCGAACACAACACATCATCACAACACATCATAAGCCATATCCACGATAACTTAAAACGGAACCGGCCACATGGCGAGGTCTCGGGAACCGTAACACGGCATAACTCAGAATATATCATAGTGCGCACGATCATATACGGCCGGGATGAGATCCGTGAAAGATGTAACACGAACGCACGAGCGGATCGTAAGTAACCACACACATATCGGACACCATCACGGACTCAACCGAATGATCAAAACGAACCCTTTTTTTTGAAAATCCAAAATCATAGTCAAATCAAGTTTTCTCCCGAATCTCGCTCGGGACATTTCAAACCAAACTTCGAAAAACCGTGGTTACGTATCAAAATCATGGGCATAAAACCCTTATTTCCAACTCGACAGATAAATAAATAATCATAGTGAAGAAAATATTAAATTTTCCAAAAAATCCATAAAGGTAGCATAGGAAGGCCGCGGGCCCCACGGACGGGTGCCGACCCCCGCCGAGCCCGACTACGAGGGGTAGGGGGAGAGTGATGTCTTATGAACTTACATATTATGTTTTGGGGCGTTTCGAGGTCGTATGCAAAAGTTACGGACGTTCGTAGTTTCAAAGTCGTTTTGGAACAAGTCTCTTTTGAAAACAAGATTCTTTTGAAAATAGAACTCTTTTGAAACCTTAAAAGTTTAATTCTACAAAAGACATAAGGGTCATAACTCAACCGCGTTAAAGATACAAACATCAAGGAACTTATACGAATCGCTTACACAATTTTTCAAACTCAACCATATCAAGAACATACAAACCACAGCCTGACCATACTAAGGATGCCTACAGCACAAGCACATACGATTCACAAACCTACTTGAATTTTACGAATGGAATTACCCGAGGCACATATCATGTCATACCTTAGTTCCGTCTAAGACATGCCAAAAAGAAGAGAAGGGTAAGCTTCACATGCACGGCTTGCTTCCTAAGCTAATCCAACGTAAGTTCATCTTCTCAAAAATCTACAACAACATCAATAGGCATCGAACATTAGTCCAGTAGCTAAAGGATCCAATTCCAAACCATTACTCTTTCTACGGAATTTTGGGCAGCACTTCCCCTATAACTTGGACGCCACGAGAATTTAACTCGGCCAAATCTTCAACAACAATACCAACAACCATTCCAACGACATTAATAAGTAATTTCAAACGCATTCTAACACTACAAGTCATTTCCACATACTTCGACACATTCCAATTATATTCAACTTAACTACATATTTCCAAACTAATGTCAACGATCGCATATTTGAATAACAATTCAAACCTTTCATACACAAATCAATAACATTTCCCACAATCCACGAAATTATTCAAAACAACCCAAACAAAACATAAGGCAACCCGAAGCCTTCCAAGTCCAAGGAAATATCAACAACGCATTTCTTTCCTTTCAAATTCACCAACTATACCAACAATTCACACATTGACAACATTATCTTCCACAAATTCATGAAACTATATTAAAATTTCTTAATGTTCTAAATCAGCCCATCAACGATTACAACACCAACTTGGCACATTAAGCTCTCATTTACATCATTGCATTCATGAAAACGACGACAACCAAAACACACTAAATAAAACTTGTTCTTCACTTTCTTTCCACACTACACATGCACGGCCCAACCTCAACTCCAACACCTTATGAGTTTCAATCATTTTCTACACATCACAACAACATACAAACAAGCTATATACAATTAGTTCACTATCTCCATACAACACACACAACACACGGCCACATACACACAACACACTAACATCCATATATTCATGAATTCCATCCTTTTCTACGTACCACAACATGCACACATTACCCATAAAACATGCAAGAAAGGATAGAACCTCACCTCTTCCACTTGCTTCCAACTCTCGGCTAAGCTTGTTCTTTGCAAAAGGCAGTGGTTCTCTTGTTCCATCAACTACTCCACGATAACAAGGACCTTCCAATTAGCATGAAAGCTCGGAAAACAATTTTTCATGGCAAATTTTTATGGGGCGGATTCGACGGCCCCTCTCCTAGCCGTTCTCCTCCTTCTTTTTTTCCTCTCATTCTCTTGAACTTTCTAGGAGATAAAGTGAATAATGAAGATGACTTGATCATCTTTCTCTTTTCATATAATAGCCAACCATGTGGCCATGGCCCACTCCCCACATGGCCGGCCACATGGCTAGGAGAAATCATGAATTTTGGCCATTTTTTTCAAATAATGGCCAACTTTCCATAATTCATTTTTGGTCCCAAATTTTTCCAACTTTCATTCTCTAATTTTTTTCCTTATTCCAATCTTACCCCTAACACTTCATATCCACAAAAGATGAATATGCATCTTATGCATTGAGACAAAATCAACAAAACCGGAAATTAAAAGTCTTGTCCATACCTCGTCGCAACCAACTTAGAATATTCCGACGTACGAAGTACGGGGTGTAACAAGAATGATCCGATAAAAGGATGTACACGAGAATAGGATTATGGACAGGGTACAAGACTAGCTTAAACATTCGAGGATGAATGTTTTTAAAGGGGGAAGGATGTTATACCCCTTGAGTTTCGTATATTGAGATTCGAGATTATGTGCGTTTAACTTATGGTTACGAGAATTTAAGTTTATATAGTAAGCTATGAAAAGATTGAAGGGTAAGCGAACCAAGGAAAATCAAGTTTGTTAGACTTTGGAGAAAACGTGAGGAGAAATTCTGGGTCCAAATTGGGGGGTGAATATCTCTTAGCATATGAAGTGTTTTAAGGTGGAACAATAGCTCAAAATGAAGTTTGACGAGTATAGTTCTCAACGCAACAAACCGCTCCTCAATCGGACATCGGAGCAAGGAGATATGGACGTTGTGAGTTGTCTGTGCGGACGAGGGGTGGTGCACGTGAACGCGCGCGAAGTGGCGCGAACGCGCAGAAGGCCAAAGGCCCAATACAGCGCGAACGCGCCAGCACGTGGCGCGAACGCTCTGAACAAAAAATGAGGCCCAGATTCAGGATGAAGGATAGGTTATAGGAAGATAATAATATCATATGTATGACATTTGGAGGTCATATGAGGTGAATTGGTTCATAGAGCACTTAATAAGAAATTCTCGTCGTCGCACGCGAAGTGGGGCCCACACATCGGAGTTTTATAAAGGACATATGAAGAGATATATGAATAGTACATGGGGAGTTGAGCAAGTCCTAAGAAGGACCCATAAGCCAAAAATGAGTGTAAGCCCTCCAAAAAGGCAATTTAAGGAAGCGTTTTCGGGTGATCTGACTTTGAAGGGTAAAATCTGCATTATAAGTTTCGAATTTGGAAAACCACCAAGAATGAAAGTTGTATATAATTTAATTATCTTTCCAACCATAGGTCGTGGGTCCTCAGACGATATCGGGATCAAAAGTTATGACCATTTTACTGAACGAAGGTGCAGTCAGAAAAATCTACTGCGCGCGAACGCGGCAAAGCGGCGCGATCGCGCGAAGGTTCGAGTCGGTTCGGACAGAATCCAGAACGTTACAAGAAGGGGTAAACCCCCATTTTTCAGCCAAAACGTCCCAAATGCTCTCCAAAAATCTGGAGAGCTCCCCCCAACTCCCCAAACCAAATTTTAGCTCACACCGATATAATCCCCAAATTCGGTCCGGATACCGAATAGTTTTCGTTGCGAATCATATAGCGACGCGTTGTGACTTGAGTTCAAGGTGGAAAATTGAATACTCGGCAATATTAAAGAAAGAAAGGTATGAATCTCCTTCTACTTATGTTAATATTGGTTTATTTACGAAGAAAGCTCGATTAAATGATCGTATCTTGAGTCAATTATTTACGAAAGTTGGAAGACAGCGTGTGGGCTGTTCTATGGGATAATTTGGCATGGAAATTATGTTATTAATGTTGGTATTGTCATTATTGTTGTTGGTTGTTGGATTGAGAATTCGGGCTAGGCATATAAACAGGGGAGATGCTGCCCAAATTTTTATAAACAAGTACTGGTTGAAATTGAAATTTCAAAGCCTTATGATTAACATTTGGTAATTGTGACCAAATTATAGATTTTGCGAACTTGAGCCCCGATTTTGGAGACGTGTAGGAAGCAGAAAAGGTATGTAAAGTCCTTCCTTTCCTTCTTATGGCATGTCTTAGCTATGTTAGGGGTCGGGAGTCCGAGCCTCGGGAAAGGTTACGTGCATCGAAATTTGAGTTTAATTCGGTTACTATTCATTCAAAGATAATTGAATTACTTTCGTTACATTTTGTTGGACAAATGTTTAAACTTCCATAACTTTCCCAAAAGAACCCGGATTGCTTTGAAACTTTCACAGATGCTCCCATAGGGTCTAATACTCGTAAAAATTCTGCATGCCACCTCGACTTGACCCGAGGTGGGCCCGCTATTTCCGAATCTGCCCCTATTGTGTTACTAATTTGTTTTGAGCAATACTTAAAGGAAACTCCGTAGCTCCCTCAACAAGTAAACGATTGGTGTTTTCATTATTCCTTGAGCCTCATGGTATAGCTTGAAGCGTAAGATGATCCTAGAAAGATTATTGTGATATAACCCATTGTGATATCTGTAAGATATACCCTATGATTATCGTGCGAATTCTCTTATATGATCTGGTAGTTGAGTTGTTCTAATTATTTCATCGAATCCAAGATATATTTCGACATACCAAATCAGTCCTAAAAGTTTGCTGCGGCGATCCGTCTGGAAAACCAAACGGCTCATACTACGATTATTGCCTTTCTTCTCTCTTAAGTGACTCATCACTCGCGCTAACTGATGAGACGTAATTTGGGATAATTCTCGCTCCTTAGTTTGGAATTTGGTATGATTCATAGGCTCTCTCGGATACGAATGGTCCGGTACAAATATTCGATATAAATACTCCGATACGAGTAGCCCGATATGAATGTTCGATACAAATATTCGATTTGATCATTCCGATATAAACCCTTCCAATCCCGATATAAGTATGTCGATATGCATAATTTGAGATAGGTACCTTGACATAAGCGATTTGCCATGAATATTCTGATATGGATATGCGATTCGAAATAAGAAATCTGTTATAAATAACCTAGTGTAATATTTGGTAAAGATACTTTTACTATAAGTATTATGATATCGGTACCTTGATGTAGGTATTCGACATAATTAACTTTGATATAAACGTTCCGAAAGGTATAGGATATGATGGTTATTTGTTGATGATTATTCGTCACTTGAACACGAATTGGCTTGCCGAGTTCCCGGGGTATTAAGAAATGAATTATATATGTGTGAGGTGATGATTTGTGTGTATGTCTGACCGGGCTCGGAGTGCCGTGGTATCTGTCCGCCTCCGAGCGCCGTATATGTGTGATGATGTCATGATGTGTGATGGATTATTGGTTGTCTATCCGTCCTGATACGATATTTGAAATAATTGTAAAAGTTTCTATACCAAAACGTCTCTGACTTCCGAAGTTGTTCCACTATGTCTGATACGAATGTAAGATTCCAAAAGTTCCGTTTGATTTGGTTTGTACTAATATTTGAAAACGCGTTAAGGGAGCTACTCGATGGTCCGAGGGTCCCGGACAAAACGCGTTTCGGGAGGCTTTTGCTCGATAGTCCGAGGGTCCCAAAGACAAAAACGCGCTCGGGAGCCGCTCGATAGTCCGAGGGTCCCCGGGGGGCAATACGCGATACGGGAGTGCTCGACGGTCCGAGGGTCCCGGGGAACCGATTACGCCTTAACGTTCGTTCGATATGCGTTTGATATGATATGCTACGGCGTCCGGATAAATAAGTATTCTGAAATTTCGTATATTCTGTGTGACTTGCGCACCGACATTACACGTTCTATACGATACGTGTCCGTCGATATGATTTGTGTCCGAAAGGGGAGCATTACGGCACCACTGTGTTTCGATTCTCCTTCTAACATATAACATAGGAATACAAGACTTGTGTCTGAGAAGTAAGTAATTTAATACATGACTTTGGTATACACGGTTCGTGTCCGATAAACAAGTATTTTGGTATTCTGGATAAGGTACGTACTTTCTGTACTTTTGACTCCGACCACGATTCTGTAGATTAATCTCCTGCACCCCTGACCATGATAAGGCCCTGTCCGATATACTTCTGCACGCCTGATTTTGATTATGATTTGTTAGCCGTATTCACGTACATTTGGATTGGTTTATGATTCTATTACTGATATTTACGGCTTTACATACTCGGTACATATTCCGTGACCCCCCCCCGTTCTTCGAGTGCGTTTTTCATGCCACGCAGTACTCCCCCGTGAGCCGAGATTATTATAGAATATGTTCCGGCAAAGATGGCAAGCTCCATTCTCCGGAGGTCGCTGCCAAGTCGAGTTTGTTTGTTATGAGTTACGGAGTTATGTTAGAGACTTTGCGGACGACGGCGTCGTGTGTGTGCTTGTCGGTTGGTATGCGGCTCGACTCCGTCAGCCGATATGTCAGTCGTATTTATGTAATGAAATTTTGTATGATTACGAATATGTTTGATTCGGAGGCTACGAAAAAAAAAAAAAAAAATTTTTTTGACACATTTGCTATGTATTTTATTTTATTTGATTTAAATAGTTTGACAGGATCTTATGTGTGTGGCAAGAGTCCGAGGGTTCGCTCGGCCCTAAATAAGGGTCGGGTGCCCATCACGTCCCTTGGAAATTGGGGCGTGACAAAACCAGTCGACGAGAACGAATTTCGAAAAGCTGGGCAATATACGGTCCAACATACGGACCGTATAAAACATACTGGCCGTATGTTAGGCCATATGTTCTGCCCAGAATAAGGACATTAACTGGACCAGACGTACGGCCAGACATACGGTCCATATAAAAGATACGGACCGTATGTTGGTCCGTGAAACCAAGTCGGGACAGATTTTAAGATTAATATAAGGGACCCTAACTTCATTTAATTCATTTCATTTTCTCACTCCACACTTCAAAAACACTCTGGAAAGCTCTCCACCCTTCTTCTACAAGAACTCAAGAGAAATATGATCAACTTCATCAAACCAAGAGAATCAAGTGTAAGAAACTCATTAGGGTTCTTCCAAGTCAAGAAATCCCATTGGAAGTAAAGTAGGGTTTTGGCTCAAGTGAAGTATTTCCACTCAAAGATCATTCCCACACTATCTAAGGTATTCTTTATGATCATTCCATGTTGTTTAAGGTATTGAGAGGTTGAAAGACTTAGATTATGAAAGGAGATAGAAAATGGGTTACAAAGATGAGAATAATGAGATTTTGAGTAGTAGTTGGGAATGAGTCATGATTCTTGATATGTTGTGATTATAAATATGTTATAAATGACATTAAGAACATGATATAAGCATTATATGTGAGAAAACGTACTAGTGTACTTTGACCATGATTATGGATGAATTGAAGTGAAATTGTGAAATGTGGATAATGTAGATGAATGAAGATTGTTGGTTATAATATTGTGAATTTATTATAGACATTTGGGAGTTGATATATGATATTGGGAAAGTTGCATAAACAAACGAAATGCTGCCCAATTTTCTCTAGCTTTAGTTGAGCATGTTCATGTGATCGATTAGCTAATGTTAATACGAACTCTCTTGAAGGTAGAAACGTGAGCATTGAAGGAGAACGATCAAGCGATAGAATAGCTAAACGAAGAGGTATCTGAGGCTAGAACCTTCCTTCTAAGGCATGACTCCCATGGCATGAATTCTCCTATTTTCCCACGACTCTCT
The DNA here is from genome assembly GCF_029784015.1 of Lycium ferocissimum. Classification (NCBI taxonomy): domain Eukaryota; kingdom Viridiplantae; phylum Streptophyta; class Magnoliopsida; order Solanales; family Solanaceae; genus Lycium; species Lycium ferocissimum. Next base: position 22,968 of record NW_026727170.1, on the reverse strand, counting down.
TACATTCTGGCAATTATGAGTCTATGATTATAATGAGCTTCACATGAGATACAGAAACGAGGTATGTTAAGAGCATGATAGTGATGATGATGAGTTAAGTCTAAAGATCCTAAAGCTAATGATATTAACTATGATCCATTGACGTTGTTTATTGTATACACTTACCTTATATGCTACTTCCTTCAAGGTGAGGCAGAATGTTTATGAATGCTCCATAATGAAATCGGGGGTTCACGACCTTATGTCACCCCGATAAAGTATAGTTGTCTTTGAGTTTCTATGCATGCATTATGATGAGTACATGATGATGATATTACACCGTGCCTATGGCAGGGTAGACACCGCTAAGGCGGCCAGCGTATACACCATGTCTAGATGGCATGGGCAGACACCACTAATGGGTGGCATGAGATGGTTACCCCGGACGCGGAAGGCCTGGACGCAGTCTAATGATGATTACACCGTACCTAAATAGTCGGGCAGCTTATATAGATATGCATACATGATATGATGATGTTTATGAAGTGAGTTAGCATGCTTTATTTCAATCAAAATTGACAGTCAGTTACAGGTTGTCCTTCACTTGATGTCTCCTTATTTCATTGATGTATAATTATTGTTTATGCCTTACATACTCAGTACAATGCTCGTACAGACGTCTTTTTTCTTTGGACGCTGTGTTCATGCCCACAGGTAGACAGGGAGGTGCTCCAGATTCATAGGAGCTATCAATAGACCTTCAGAGCACTCCATTGTTCTGGAGGTGCCATTGGTTATTATTTTGTGTACATATATTTTGGGCACGACGGGGTCCTATCCCGTCCATATGTTTAGTACTCTAGTAGAGGCTCGTAGATACGTATGTGTGGGTAGTATGGTCTCACAATGTCCTTATGGTATGTATATTATTTTGATAGCTGAAGGGCTTATGTATATAAAGGTAGATATTTTTCAAGATGGTTTTCCTATGATTATGAGCATGAGAATTATGAATGAATGCAAGATGAGTATGCTAAGTAATAGAATGAGTGGTGCTCGGTGGTTAGCTCCGGTTACCCGTCATAGCCCCTAGCCAGGTTGTGACAGTAAATATGAGTCAAGATGATATAATCGAGCGTGACCCTCTTCGATGGTGGTGCGATTCAAAAAGCTAATCTATAAGTTGGAGAGTAATGAGAAAGGTAGAAGAGCAAGAATATAACATAATTGAAAGATTACGATGTAAAGGTTCCATACCATCCAAGAAAGGCTAAAGTGTGGCTGACACCCTTGGAAGTAGATCTATGAGAAGTGTTACACCTCGTAGTTTCGTCCGTTGAGATTCGTTAGGTGTTAGTTGTCCTAATCGTGAAAACTAGAGCTATCTTGTTACACCTCACACTTTCAGAGCATGAGCATGCCACGCACTTCACCATATTAATGGAGTATCGGAGACGTCCCATGAAGTTTTGGAAGGTACAAGCCATAGGAAGTTCATAACAATGAAGTAAAGGATGAATTACGGTCTCGTAAGTCATAACTGGGAAGGACAACATTGAAACCAAAGGACATGACTATTATCAAGTATGATTAATGATAAATATTATGCATGGAGAGTTTCGGAAGATTCCGGGACCAAGCAAATCGAAGAAAATAAGTTTGTCGAAAATTTGGAAAAAAAATGGCAGAATTTTGGATAGAATTTTGGGTCAACTTTGAAGGGGTATATCTCAAGATATATTAAGAGTTTTAAGGTGTTTCAAAAGCCTAAAATGAAGTTCGTCGAGTCTAGTTTCCAATGAAACAAACCACTCATCGATACGATATCGGAGTAGAGAATTATGGACGCTACCAGTTAGGCTGATAGAGCAGAAACGCGTGCTATAGTAACTGCTACAGTAACCGACGTGCTACAGTTCTGCTACAGTACGAATCGACTTTGACATTTTATAAAAGGGGTTTTACCCCTCATTTTTCACCTAAAACACTTCTCCAAACCTCCCAAAGATTCTGGAACCTTCCCCAATGTTCATCCACCAAACTTTAGCCAAAAATTAAGTATAATCCCGGAATTTAAGTCCGAACAGCGTATAGTTGTGATTATAAAATCGTATAGCGACGAGTTTTGGCTCAAGTTCAAGGGGAAAAACGAAGATATCGCAATATTAGTGGGAGTAAGGTCTGAATCTCTTCTTATTAATGTTAGTTTCGATTTATTTACGGAAATAAAGTTGATAAATAGTCGTATAATGAATTGGTTGGTTTGAAAATTGGAGAAACATCGTGTGGGATGTTTTATGAAATATATTGGTATTGATAGTGTTGTTGTTAATGTTGGTATTGTTTTTATTGTTGTTGGTTACTGGATTATGATTTTGGGCTAGGCATATAAACGGGGGAGATGCTGCCCGATTTTCAGCAGGATATTGAATAGTTTAATTGGAACACTTAACACAAGTATACGATGATGAGTCTAACGATAGTGTGAATCCTCTTGAATGTAGACTTACAAGCTCGGGCGGATAAGCGTATATAGTAGGAGACTGAACAGGTATGTTAAGACTTGCCCTTTCTTTCATTTTGTTATGATCCTATGACATGAGCGAACAACAAGTAATCGAGTCTCTATTGTCACACCCTTAATCCGATAGGGTGTGATGGGCACCCGACCCTTACCTAGGGCCGAGCGAACCCCGCTGACTCTCGTGACACGCATAATCATAATGGGCCCTCTTAGCATAGCATAAGTACATAATGAAAGATTTTCGTAAAAACATCATGCTTTTTACCTTTCTCGAATCAAATAAAATCTGTAACACATAAAACTTATAATATAATGCGTAATAATACATCGGCTTACATAGCCGTTTACATAACCGACATCTTATATACCACGACACCGTCACCGCAAAGTCTCTAACACGGGACATGAAACCATAACATAATACTCGACTTGGCGGTACTTGGAGCAAATGGAGCTCGCCGATCCCGCCGGAACATCTTCGCTAATATCTTCAGCTCACACGGTGTACTCACGCGGCATGAAACGCAACCCCGAAGAGTGGGGTCGATTTTAATATGTATTGAGTATGTAAAGCATGGAATACAGAAAACGAGATCATAACCGAAATAAGGAGTACAGCCAGTGAACATAGTATCCAGAATGTCAAGGTGCTTGTATCTGAAGGACAAATCGTACATACGAGGTGCGGAAGATCAATATAATGATCGGAATGCCGAAATGCTTAGCTTTCTTTAAAAACATTTACTGTCTCATATCTATGGAAAATAGATCATATCATAGTAGGCCGCATTAACCGAATGGGATTCGCCTAAACCAATGTGGGATTCGCCAAACCAAAGGTGGAATTTGCCTCACTACTGGGTTTGCCCCACCATTGGGTTTGCCCCACCACCGGCTCTGAAACCAACAGGTCATATTTCTGAATACGTATATATAACATATCATCACATTAAACAGAATCATCATATTATCATATCATCAGATTAAACAAAATCATCATATTACCGTATCATCAGAACAAATTCATTATATTATCAGATTATCACATTATCAAATCATCATGTCATCAGATCATCAGATTATCATATCATATACCCTATGCGGTCCGTAAAAGGACCCGGCGGACGAAACGTAGTCGTCCCTCCTGCCTTGGGCGCCACAACTCATCATACTTCGGAAGTTTTCGTATCTCCGTCTCCCCGTCACACATCATATCATATAACCACGGTACCCGGCCAAGAGGGGCTCGGCGTACCGGACACATCATAACACCATAATATCAGACGCTCATCATACTTCGGATTGTGCGCACGATAGTAACCGGCCCGGGACTCGGCGAAGGAAGTAATAATAGTGTGCACGAGCAGAATCGTGGGATCTATATGCAATTCTCAATAACTATAACCATATGCAATGTAAAACCATATGCAATGCAAACATTTACAAAGACTTAATAATTTAATCAAAGCAAATCATTATTTACAAATTAGCACAATAACCAATCACGTTTCTTCCGAATGCCACTCGGGCACATATCAAACCGAACTTTAAAAGTAATAACTTCGTATCGGAATCATATACATAACAATTCTCATTTCAGACTCGTTAAATAAATATGTAATCATACTCGGGGGTTCAAACGATAATCACATTAAGTCTTTTTCAGAAAATCGTTAAGTCTAGTCATAGTAAAGTCTCGGGCCCCACGGATAGGTGTCAACCCAAATCCGAGCCCGCCTATGGAGGTCGGGGATGTTATACATTATGGAACCTCCTATGAGCGTTTCGGAGCGATCCGAGCTCGTTTGTGAAAGTTACGGACGTTCGTAGTTTCGGAATCGTTCAGGGACAAAACTCTTTTGAAAACAAACTCTTATGCCACTTTTAAAATTTAGTCACACAAAAGACATAGGGACCATAATTCGATCACATTAAGAATACGAATATCAAGAGACAAATAAGAATCATAGACATGCTCGGATCGCCAGAGTAGAATTACCTCGAGAATCGTGCCATAGCTTATTTACTCTAAGACATGCCAAAAGAAACAAGGAGTAGCTTTACATACCTTGGCCGCCCTCTAAACTAATCCAAACTTACGTCTCGGCTTCTCACGATCTACAATAATGTCATTGGACACCCAACATTAGCCATAAGCATTAAAGAACCCAATTCCAAGTCGTCACTTTATCTACAGAAATTTGGGCAGCATTTCCCTTATAAATTCATCAACCCCGAGATTTCCACTCGGCCAAATCTTCAACAACAATACCAATAACCATATAAACAACATCCACAATTAATTCAAAACACATTCTAATATCAACAACCTTCTTCCACATAGTTCGACGACATTCCATTTACATTCAAATAAACCGCATACAATCAAGCCAACTTCATTGATCATACGTTCAAGTATTAATCCAAGGCCATTAAAAAATGATTTAAGAACATTTCAAGCAATTCGCGCAATATTCCAAAACAGCCCGTCCAATACACAATGCACCCGAAACCTTCTAACCCAATTAGGAACATTCATAACACATTTTCTTCTTCCAAATTCATAAACTATATCAACAATTCCATACGTCTTCAACATTATTTCCATAAATTCAAGAAACCATATCAAGATCACATTAACTTCCAAAACAGTCCACAACGATTACAACTTCCATTTGAGCCATCAAACCTTCATTTTCCATCATGAAATTCACAACGACAACAAGCATGCTACTAAATAAAATTTGTTCATCTCTTCCACACCAACAATCACCATTCGGCCACCACACCAACATCATCATTTCATGAAGTTTATTCATTTCAACACATTACAACATGCTCAAACGTCCATAACTCATGCAAGAAAGGATTGAACCTTACCTTAGCACTAGTTTTCCTCTCGGCTAGGACAACACTTTGCAAGAACGGATGCTTTCCTTGTTCCAACAACCACTCCACGTCGTAGAGAACCTTCTAATTAGTAGGAATGCATGAAGAAAATAATTTTCTTGATCAAGCTTCCATAGTACCTTGTTCGGCCACCATGGCCGAACTCTCTCTTCTCTCTCTCTCTCCATCTTTCTTGAATTTTCTTGGCTTTGCAAAATAATGAATATGTCTCATGTCTTCATCACTTATACATATATATATATATATATATATATATATATAAGCATGGCACATGGCCGGTCATGTGCCTCTTATTTTTCCTCCAATTTTTCTCAAATTTTCTAGAATTCTCTTTAAATTATAAAAGATGACTTGTAGTCTTGCATGACCATGAATTTTACATATACGCATACATGCCCCTACAAATATGAAATAAACACATGGCCCCCTTTTTTGGCTTGAAAAAATTGGCCATCATGTGAGTGGGGCCCACGGCCACCTTGGCCTTTTGGCCATTTCATGAAAGTTTTGTTTCCTCTCTTAGCCCTTAATTTTTCTTATTCCACTTTCGCCCTTAATACTTCATACCAATAAAAAAATGAATACGCGACTTATACATTCTTAACAAAACCGAAAAAAATAATCTTGTCCCTAACTTTCCACAATTTACTCGGAATATCTCGACGTACAAAATGTGAGGTATAACATCTATATCACTCTACTCTTAGAAGTACTAAGAGTATCTCAGTTCTTGATGATCCTATACCCCTCGATATGATTGTCCCTTCTGTTCATGGGTCCTGAGTTTTGTATCATGATAATGTTAGTTCATATTTATGCATTGCATTCATTTACATATATATATATTGAGCCATGACCAGAAGGCATTATATACGCGTATATTATATGTATGTGGGGTATGGGGAAAGGGTGAGGTGTTATATACGCATTACCACCTGATCAGCTGGTGCACAGTGATGATGATTATGATGCCCGAAGGGACCTATATGATATATGTATCGGGCCGTACGCTCCTCGGCACTATTATATGGGATATGGATCGGGCCATACGTTCCTTGGCACTATGACCTATGCATATCATACGCCCTCAGAGGCATTTTTAGTAAGTAAAGATATACAAATATGTTAAGATAGTCAGACATATAGATGCATTCATACAGATATGTTCGGATGGTCAGACATATAGATGCATTCGTGCAGATATGATCAGATAGTCAGACACATAGATGCATTCAGTCAGTCAGATTAGCTCATGAGTTTTAGATTCTCTTCATGAATCCTATGTATATGTTACTCTTATGCCTTACATAATCGGTACATTATTCGTACTGACTCCCCTATTGTTCGGGGGGCTGCATTCATGCCCGCAGGTTCAGATAGCCAGGAAGATAGATTGCATCATTAGACTGCTTCTTCAGCTTGACAGTGGAGCACTCCTCTCTTGCCGGAGTTGCCGTCTAGATATGGTATATGTTTTGATGTTTATGGGTAGGGCAGGGGCCCTGTCCCATCCGCAGCATGTCTAGTATGTCAGTAGAGGCTCATAGACACTTATATTCAGTCAGACAGTATGGCCCGCTTAGCACTTATTTGGTTATATAGTTTTATCGGGTAGCCTTGTCGGGTTGTACCCCAATTCAGTTTAGTGATGCATATGTGTATATACCTTTTAAGGGCCCTAACCCTCCAGTTTATAATACCTATCAGTTAGCATATTATGTTGTGAGTGCCCTCAGTTGGCCCGGAATGAGCATGAACAGTTATGTTATGTATGTATTGTGGCATCTAGGAGGTCAGCTTCTGGGTGTCCGTCATAGCCCTCCGATTGGGCTTTGACATATCTTCTAGGATATCTGATATTATATGTTCCTATATTATGGTTAGGGGGGTTTAAGCCCATGAAATAAGCTATGGAAGGATTTGAGGACAAGCGAATTAAGGAAATTAAGTTTATTAGAACTTTGGGAAAACTTGGCAAAATTTTGGATAGGATTTCGGTCCAACTTGAGAGGGGCATATCTCCTAGAATATTAGGAGTTTTGGTGTGTTTCTTTTGTCCAAATTTAAATTCATTGAGTCGAGTTTCCAACGCAACAAACCGTTCGTCGATGTGACTTTGGAATAAAAAGTTATGGGTGTTTTAAGACAGCCTGCTCGGTCAGAACATTTTGACGGATCAGTTTGGCGGACCACAGAAATTTCTCGCGGCTCCGTCAAATGGTATTTTCCCGCCGTAAAATAGTCACAAGAGCCATGTTTGGCTGGGGCTTTGACGGAGCATTTTGACGGACCGTAGGAATTTTGATGGTCCGTCAAAGTGGGCGCAGGATTGCCCGACGGGATTTTAAGTTACGCTTTATATATTTCATTTCATATAATTTGGACTCATTACTTCCCCAAAACAGATCGTTGACCTCTCCAAAACCCTCTCTCTAGGTCTATAAACTAATCCAAGCCAAAATCCAAGAAAACCTAAAAGAGGTAAGAGGTTCAAGTGCTAGGAAGCTTGCTTGGGTTTGTGGAACTCAAGATTTCTTATCGTGTTGATGTTGGAGACTTCACTTTAATGGAATAAGTTGATCCATGACTTGTTCTTAAGTGACAAAGGTAATATTTCACATCCTTTACATATGGTTAAGGTTGTTTGATTGTTATGCCATGTGGGTAAAGGAAGAAAAGTGGAAATAGAGTTCAGGTACGAACTTGGAGATATTATGAGTTATAGGTTAACTTGAATTGTAATTATTGGTATGTTAGGAGTATAATATTGTTGTGGATGCTATAGATCATGTTGAGGAAATATTGTATGTAAGCATATATGGTGTTGTGTCGTAGCCATTGTTATGAATGATCATAAAAAGGAGTTTTGGGATTGGATGATACTTAACTCGAATGAAATCTGTTAATTGTGGTATTATTGATAATGTCATTTTTGATTGGGAGTTATTTTGGAATTTGGTAGAAGTAGATGAAATAGGGGAAATGCTGCCCAATTTTCGCTAGCTTACGAATTATACTCATTTGATCTTAAGGGTGTCTTTGAAGCCTAACCTTGGTATGAACCTTTTGTTATATCCCGTATTTTGAACAACGGGACAACTTGTGTGAATTCGAAGAAGTTAGGGGCAAGGCTATCCCGAGAGACGTTCGTTTGTTTTAAAGGCTTAAAATTGTGTATGATTTCAATGTCTTGAAAATGTTAAAAGAACACTTGGAGGAATTTTTCCATTTTTAGTAAGTGGACTATTTTGGGAAAGTTGAAAAGTCAAAAAAAAATATATACAAAGAGGCAAGGGTGGCCGGCCACTTCATTGTGGGCCAAGGCCACATGGAACATGTGATATATTATAGAAGATGACTAAGTCATCTTCAACACTTAGCCAAAAAATTCTAGAGAAATCAAGAAACTAAAGAGAAGAAAAAAAAAAGAAGCCTATTCGGCCATTGGAGAAAAAAAATAAGACCAAATTCCTTCCATCAAAAAAATAAATTCCTCAAGCAAACTTGCTAATTCAAGGGTGCTAAGTAACGTGGCGGTGTTGTTTCGGACAATAGTTCGTTCGTTTGTTCTAACGACCAACTTTGGTCAAGTTAAGAAGTTGAAGAGGAAAGGTGAGTTTAATCTTGTTTTCTTGTGTTATAGATGGTGTATATGTGTTGTTGTATGTTAAAATGGAAGAAAATCATGTTAGGAGGAAAGTTGAAGTTGGCCGTGGGTGGTAGGTTTGGCCATGTGTATGTGTGTTGTAGTATAAATCATGTATTAATGTTAATTAGCATGTTATAATTGTAGTGGTGTGAAGAAAAGAATGAAATCACCCCTAGGTGTGGAGTTGGGTGTTGGCCGAATGGCCTCCCTTTGGGTAGTCTTGAATGAACAAATTGTCGTCAGTGTTTTCGTTGTCGTCGTTATGAATTTTATAAGGCAAAATGCAAGTTTGATGACTTAGAATGATGTTATGTTGGTTATGGCATGACTTGGGAGTTTATGTGAATTTTATGTAATTTTTACATTTATGAATATTGCATTGTTAGTATGTGGATTAATGATGTAAATCATGAATTTGGAAGAGAAGAGTGAAATTGATGTTGTTCTCGGGTTTGGGGACCCTTTCGGGTACAATGGAACAATATTTGGAATGTTGGAAAAATTGTATGAATTGCTTAAAGTGTCGTCGCATATGGTTTGAATGGGTTTGGATTGGTAGTTGAACGCATGAGCGTTAATGTCAATTTGGTTTCATGAAGTTAGTTGATTATGCTGGAATACCTCTAAGTATATAGCAATATATGTATAGTGTTGGAATATGTTGGAATTGAATATTAATGTTGGAACGTATTGTGAATCGACTATTATTGTTGTGGTTTGGTTTCTTGTTGGGTTGTTGTTGAAACTAGCCGAGTTGAAATCTCGGGGTGGGTGCATTTACAGAGGAAGTGCTGTGCCGAAATTTCTATAGAATCTAATGTTCGTTTGGAATTGAATGCCTAAATGTGTATGGCTAATGTTAATGTACCTTGCGTTATGTAGATCTTGGAGTTGCCGAGGGTTGAGGCTTGGTTTGTATTGCGGTTGAATAAGGTATGTAAGGCGTCGCTTTCTTTCCTTTGGCATGTCCTAGTGCTATTAGGCTATGACCCGAGCCTCGGGGTCGTTCTATTCTTAAATCCGAGCTTAGACACGTACTTGTTTGATCGTAAAGATTGATTCATTATTATGTTCAATGTAAGGTTCTTAAGTTTTCAAATACATGACTTTTTCAAAAGATTTATGAAAGTTTTGACTATAAAGAGGTCCCGAACTTCAAACGTCCGTAACTTTTGCATACGACCTCGAAACGCCCCAAAACATAATATGTAAGTTCATGAGGCCTCACTCTCCCCTACCCCTCGTAGTCGGGCTCGGACGGGGGTCGGCACCCGTCCGTGGGGCCCGCGGCCTTTCTATGCTATCTTTATGGATTTTTCAAAAAATTTAATATTTTCTTCACTATGATTTTCTCATATGGATTTCTTGTTTACTTAATACGTACTGTTTATGATTTCGATGCATATGATTACTCACGACTCCGCTCGTGCTTACGGTTATTGCTTCGTTCACCGGATCCCGGCCGGTTATGTTTCGTGCGCGTTATGACATACTCGGTGTGATGCTTTAGTGTTACGGTTCACCGAGCTCCTCGCTAGAGAGCCGGTCCCGTTCATATGTGGTGTTATGCCGTGTTTGGTGTTATGGTTGGCTATGATGTGTTACGGGGATATGTCGGGTTACGGAGATATGAAACTTTCTCGGTGTGATATTGTGGTATGGCGCCATCGACATAAAAAAGCGACCATCGTTCTAAGAGCCCTTGCATGATTCTAATTTTTGATAAATACTTTGATATTTTGTAAATCATATTTATTGTCTGTGATATGTTATTATGTTTCTGTAATCCTGCTTTACATACTCAGTACCTATTTCGTACTGACCCCCTTTCTTCGGGGGCTGCGTTTCATGCCCGCAGGTACTGACGCCCCGTTTGAGGATCCACCTGCTTAGGCCATCTATTCTGCTTTCTGGGAGTGCTCCTTCTTCCGGAGCTTATACATTTTGGTATATATTCTCTTCTGATGCATATGTATATTATTATTCAGGGGTACGGCGGGGCCCTGTCCCGTCATATGATTTCGTTATTCTGTTTAGAGGTCTGTGGATATGTACGTGGGTTATGGCTATGTCTGTACAGTATTGTATATGTATGTGTGATATGTTCTGGGCGGTTCACCCACCACGGCGGCCCCTTGCCGCTCGCCTATATATGTGTATGTGGATATGTTGGCCCTGTGTGGCCTCTGTTGGTATTTTCTGCGTGCAGGTTAATTTCGGGTTAGTAAGAAAAACAGAGGAAACTCTGCCCAAATTTTTGTAAATATTTGAGTTGCTATTTTTGGCTTTTGGTACGTACGGGTGTCCAGGTCGGGCGCTAGTCACGGCCTACGGGGTTGGGTCGTGACAAAAGTGGTATCAGAGCGGTTCGTCCTCGGAATGTCCACAGACCGTGTCTAGTAGAGTCCTGTTTATCGGTGTGTTGTGCACCACATCTATAAACGGGAGGCTACAGGACATTTAGGATACTGTCTTTCTTTCTGATCTTAGATCGTGCGATAGAGCGGTGTTATTAGGATGGCTTCTTTTCTAACGATCTGTTATGTTTTCAGCGATGCCTCCGAGAAAGGCGACGGCTGCCCAGAAGGGCAAGTCTGCTACTGCAGGAGAGACCAGTCGGGGCCAGAGGGTTACTAGAGCCCATGCCCAGCCCGAGCCGGAGATCGTGCCCCGGTCGGCTAGTTCTGCCACCCCGTCACCGACCGAGGGGCACAGAGCAGCAGCAGGGGCGCGGCACAGGAGGCGGCCCCACCGCCCGCCCCTGAGGTTCGAGTGCCCGAGCCTCCAGCTCCTCAGACTGGGGCGGAGGACAGGGCCATGAGAGACGTCGTTCTCACCGTTGACCGCACCGGTAGCAAAAGCGGTGTCCGCAGACGGGGGCCGGAGATGAGTATGCCGGTGGACGTGACGCCGGAGGGCTCGATATTTTCCGACCGTAATCCGCCGAGTTCTTCGGGTCAAAGCCCGAGGAGGACCCTCAGGAGTTTATTAGAGAGATGCGGCGTACGCTGCGACTTATCAGGGCCTCCGAGACTGAGTCAGTGGAGCTGGCGTCGTATCGGCTGCATGATATAGCAGCCAATTGGTTTGAGTCGTGGGAGCTGTCAAGGGGCGAGGACGCGCCACCAGCCGTATGGGAGGAGTTCACAGAGGCTTTCCTTGCACATTTTCTACCCCCAGAGACCAGACGAGCCAGGGTACACAGGTTTATACATTTGAAGCAGCGTGGCCGGAGCGTCCGAGAGTACACCCTGGAGTTTGATTCCTTAGCCAGATACGCTCCTCATATTGTGGCAGATATGGATGACAAGCACACCGGATATTATGGGGGCCGGATGATTATTTGATTGACACCGTATGTCGATGGTGCTCGGCCGGCGTGGACATCGCACGAGTACGAGCATACGCCCGTGGCATGGAGGAGCGGCACGAGGGGCGCCACCGACAGACTTCGATAGGCGCCGGCCCAAGAGGGCTAGGTCGGCCCGGTATGCGGGGATTCCCGAGGCGCAGACGGCCTCGGCCCGGCGACGAATGTATATTCCTCCCGGCCCAGCCGGAGTACACCCCCACGCCTACGGGCGGGAGACCCGACAAAGCCGGATATTCGGGGAGCGGGTCGAGCTCCGGGGCTTCAGCTCACGAGACGGCAGAGGTACCGGTCGGTCCGAGTGCCACCCGCACTCCATGTTCCTACTGTGGGAGACACCATCCTGGAGAGTGCTATCGGGCTACAGGTGCTTGCTTTATTTGTGGCCGCCAGGGCCACCTTATGAGAGATTGCCCGCGTGGGGGTAGTGCAGGTGATATGGCGCAGCCTACAGGTTCAGGTGCTGGTTCATCTTCATCATCCGTGGCTATGCGCCCTGCGGGGCGAGGTATGCCGGCCCCGGCAGGCCGCGGCAGAGGCCGTGGAGGAGCAGCCAGTTCTAGCGGTCCTTCGAACCGCATATATGCTTTAGCCAGCCGTCAGGACCAGGAGGCGTCGCCTAACGTGGTTACAGGTACATTATCGGTTTTCTCTCGAGCTGTATATGCATTGATTGATCCTGGCTCCACTTTATCATATATTTGTCCTCTTGTTGCTGATAAAATTGGGATTAAATCTGAACCAATAGAGCCATTTGAGGTGGCCACTCCGGTAGGGGATTCTATTGTAGCCAGACAAGTATATAAAGATTGTTCAATAATTATCTGTGATCGTTGTACAAAAGCAGATTTGATAGAGCTAGACATGATTGAATTTGATGTTATTATGGGTATGGACTGGTTGGCTTCGTGTTATGCTAACGTTGATTGTCAGAAGAAAGTAGTCCGCTTCCAATTCCCAGGTGAACCAGTCATAGAGTGGTCAGGTAATACCGCATCGCCGAGGGGTAAGTTTATTTCATACCTCAAGGCAAGAAAAATGATCAGAAAAGGCTATATCTATCATCTGGTTCGCGTGCACGATCTAAAGGCTGAAACGCCTACTATTCAGTCCGTTCCAGTGGTTAATGAATTCCCTGATGTATTCCCAGACGAGCTTCCAGGTCTCCCTCCTGAACGGGAGATAGAATTTACTATAGATCTGCTGCCAGACACCCAGCCCATATCTATTCCTCCGTACAGAATGGCACCGGCAGAACTAAAAGAATTAAAGGAGCAGCTGAGAGATCTTCTGGAGAAGGGCTTTATTCGACCCAGCACGTCACCCTGGGGAGCACCGGTATTATTTGTGAGGAAGAAAGACGGTTCGCTGCGGATGTGTATTGATTATCGGCAGCTAAATAAGGTAACTGTAAAGAATAAATACCCCCTCCCCAGGATTGACGATTTGTTTGATCAGTTGCAGGGAGCTAAATGTTTCTCTAAAATAGACTTGCGGTCGGGTTACCATCAGGTGCGAGTACGGGAGGCAGATATTCCCAAGACAGCATTCCGGACCCGGTACGGGCATTATGAATTCAGAGTTATGTCATTCGGGCTGACGAATGCTCCAAAGGTATTCATGGATCTTATGAACCGGGTATTCAGGCCGTTTTTGGATATGTTCGTGATCGTATTCATTGATGATATTCTGGTTTATTCTCGGTCAGAAGACGAGCACGCGGATCATCTGAGAACAGTCCTTGGGGTACTTCGACATCAAAAACTCTATGCCAAATTTTCTAAATGTGAATTCTGGCTAACATCAGTGGCATTCTTGGGACACATTATTGGGGCTGATGGCATCCGGGTGGATACCCAGAAGATCGAAGCCGTGAAGAATTGGCCCCGGCCTACGACACCGACAGAGGTGCGTAGTTTCTTGGGATTGGCTGGTTATTATAGAAGATTTGTGGAGAAATTTGCTTCCATTTCAGCGCCTTTAACAAGGCTAACTCAGAAGGGAGCCAAATTCCAGTGGACGGATGCCTGTGAGCGGAGCTTCCAATTGTTGAAGGAGAAATTGACTACAGCTCCAGTCCTGACACTTCCCGAGGGACCAGACGGGTATGTCATTTATTGTGATGCTTCAGGTGTTGGCCTGGGTTGTGTATTAATGCAAAGACGGCCGAGTTATAGCATATGCTTCCCGACGACTTAGAAAACATGAAAAGAATTATCCCACTCATGACTTAGAGCTCGCGGCGGTGATTCATGCCACGAAGATGTGGAGACATTATCTATATGGCGTCCATGTTGATATCTATACGATCATAAGAGTCTCCAATATATCTTTAAGCGAGAAAGAGCTTAATTTGCGGCGAGAGACGGTGGTTAGAGTCATTGAAGGATTATGATGTTGATATTCTATACCATCCGGGGAAGGCCAATGTTGTCGCAGATGCTCTCAGTCGTAAATCTATGGGCAGCTTGGTGGATGTTCCATCAGAAAAGAAAGAAATAGTTCGTGAAATTCATCAGCTGGCAAGCCTTGGAGTCCGTTTGGCCGAATCTGGAAATGCTGGGATTTCCGTTCGAGAAGTTGCTGAATCTTCTATTGTGGAAGAAATTAAGCGTCGCCAATATGAAGATCCTATTCTGGTGCATTATCGAGAGACAGCCCGTGAAAAAGAGAAGACTCCGTTCGAGGTTTCATCGGATGGGGTATTATTATACAGGGGCAGATTATGTGTACCTGGGGTTGCAGATCTACGACGACAGGTTATGGGCGAGGCACACTATGCCCGCTATTCTGTTCACCCGGGAGCCACAAAAATGTACCACGACCTCAGATGTCTGTACTGGTGGGATGGCATGAAAAAGGATATCGCGAAATTCGTCGCTCAGTGTCCAAACTGCCAGCAGGTCAAGATTGAGCACCAGAAACCCGGTGGGCTACTACAGGAAATGGAGATACCGACATGGAAGTGGGAAATAATTAATATGGACTTCATCGCAGGTTTGCCCCGCACTCCACGGAGGTATGATTCTATCTGGGTTATCGTTGATCGGCTAACAAAATCAGCCCATTTCCTCCCGGTCAGGACCACCTATTCAGCTGAGGATTATGCCGGATTATATATTAAGGAGATAGTGAGGCTTCACGGAGTCCCTACCTCTATTATTTCTGACAGAGGCACTCAGTTTACAGCAAATTTCTGGAGGTCATTTCAAGACGGATTGGGGACTCAGGTAAGTCTTAGTACTGCTTTCCATCCTCAGAGTGACGGACAGGCCGAGCGCACCATCCAGACACTCGAAGATATGTTGCGAGCCTGTGCTATTGACTTTAGTGGTAGCTGGGATGATCACTTGCCGCTGGTTGAATTTGCTTATAATAATAGCTACCACTCCAGTATCCAGATGGCCCCGTACGAGGCGTTATATGGCAGAAAATGCAGATCACCGATCGGCTGGTTTGATGTTGGCGAAACTAAATTAATTGGTCCAGATGTGATCCAGCAGGCGGTGGACAAAGTGAAATTGATCCGTGAAAGGCTATTAGCGGCCCAGAGTCGACAAAAGTCATATGCAGATAATCGACGTCGGCCCTTGGAATTCCAGGTCGGTGATTGGGTATTCCTGAAGGTATCGCCTATGAAAGGTGTCATGAGATTTGGCAGGAAAGGGAAGCTCAGTCCAAGATATATCGGGCCTTATCAGATTATTCGGAAAATAGGCAAAGTTGCCTATGAATTGGATTTGCCAGCTGATTTGGGTCCAGTGCATCCAGTATTCCATGTATCTATGCTCCGTAAATGCATTGGTGACCCCTCCAGAATATTTCCTGTGGATGATGTCCAGATCACGGAGGAACTGTCCTACGAAGAGCAGCCTATAGCTATATTGGATCGGCAATTAAGAAGGTTGCGGAACAAAGAAGTAGCCTCCGTTAAGGTACTGTGGCGGAATAACAATCGGGAGGAAGTGACCTGGGAAGCTGAGGAGCTGATGAAGAAGAAGTATCCTCACTTATTTCCAGTACCCACAGGTAATTTAAATTTCTTACTTAGTCATGCTGATTAACGAATGGTGTGTTATAACTATAAAAGAACTCCCCAAATTATTTATAAGATCCGTAAGATCAATCTAACATTCGGGGACGAATGTTCTAAAGGGGGGGAGGATGTTATATCCCGTATTTTGAACAACGGGACAACTTGTGTGAATTCGGAGAAGTTAGGGGCAAGGCTATCCCGAGAGACGTTCGTTTGTTTTAAAGGCTTAAAATTGTGTATGATTTCAATGTCTTGAAAATGTTAAAAGAACACTTGGAGGAATTTTTCCATTTTTAGTAAGTGGACTATTTTGGGAAAGTTGAAAAGTCAAAAAAAAAAAATATACAAAGAGGCAAGGGTGGCCGGCCACTTCATTGTGGGCCAAGGCCACATGGAACATGTGATATATTATAGAAGATGACTAAGTCATCTTCAACACTTAGCCAAAAAATTCTAGAGAAATCAAGAAACTAAAGAAAGAAAAAAAAAAAAAAGCCTATTCGGCCATTGGAGAAAAAAAAATAAGACCAAATTCCTTCCATCAAAAAAATAAATTCCTCAAGCAAACTTGCTAATTCAAGGGTGCTAAGTAACGTGGCGGTGTTGTTTCGGACAATAGTTCGTTCGTTTGTTCTAACGACCAACTTTGGTCAAGTTAAGAAGTTGAAGAGGAAAGGTGAGTTTAATCTTGTTTTCTTGTGTTATAGATGGTGTATATGTG
Source organism: Lycium ferocissimum (assembly GCF_029784015.1). Lineage (NCBI taxonomy): Eukaryota > Viridiplantae > Streptophyta > Magnoliopsida > Solanales > Solanaceae > Lycium > Lycium ferocissimum. The sequence goes on along the minus strand of NW_026727170.1, from coordinate 5,779 downwards.
TTGTTGTATGTTAAAATGGAAGAAAATCATGTTAGGAGGAAAGTTGAAGTTGGCCGTGGGTGGTAGGTTTGGCCATGTGTATGTGTGTTGTAGTATAAATCATGTATTAATGTTAATTAGCATGTTATAATTGTAGTGGTGTGAAGAAAAGAATGAAATCACCCCTAGGTGTGGAGTTGGGTGTTGGCCGAATGGCCTCCCTTTGGGTAGTCTTGAATGAACAAATTGTCGTCAGTGTTTTCGTTGTCGTCGTTATGAATTTTATAAGGCAAAATGCAAGTTTGATGACTTAGAATGATGTTATGTTGGTTATGGCATGACTTGGGAGTTTATGTGAATTTTATGTAATTTTTACATTTATGAATATTGCATTGTTAGTATGTGGATTAATGATGTAAATCATGAATTTGGAAGAGAAGAGTGAAATTGATGTTGTTCTCGGGTTTGGGGACCCTTTCGGGTACAATGGAACAATATTTGGAATGTTGGAAAAATTGTATGAATTGCTTAAAGTGTCGTCGCATATGGTTTGAATGGGTTTGGATTGGTAGTTGAACGCATGAGCGTTAATGTCAATTTGGTTTCATGAAGTTAGTTGATTATCTTGAATACCTCTAAGTATATAGCAATATATGTATAGTGTTGGAATATGTTGGAATTGAATATTAATGTTGGAACGTATTGTGAATCGACTATTATTGTTGTGGTTTGGTTTCTTGTTGGGTTGTTGTTGAAACTAGCCGAGTTGAAATCTCGGGGTGGGTGCATTTACAGAGGAAGTGCTGCCGAAATTTCTATAGAATCTAATGTTCGTTTGGAATTGAATGCCTAAATGTGTATGGCTAATGTTAATGTACCTTGCGTTATGTAGATCTTGGAGTTGCCGAGGGTTGAGGCTTGGTTTGTATTGCGGTTGAATAAGGTATGTAAGGCGTCGCTTTCTTTCCTTTGGCATGTCCTAGTGCTATTAGGCTATGACCCGAGCCTCGGGGTCGTTCTATTCTTAAATCCGAGCTTAGACACGTACTTGTTTGATCCTAAAGATTGATTCATTATTATGTTCAATGTAAGGTTCTTAAGTTTTCAAATACATGACTTTTTCAAAAGATTTATGAAAGTTTTGACTATAAAGAGGTCCCGAACTTCAAACGTCCGTAACTTTTGCATACGACCTCGAAACGCCCCAAAACATAATATGTAAGTTCATGAGGCCTCACTCTCCCCTACCCCTCGTAGTCGGGCTCGGACGGGGGTCGGCACCCGTCCGTGGGGCCCGCGGCCTTTCTATGCTATCTTTATGGATTTTTCGGAAAATTTAATATTTTCTTCACTATGATTTTCTCATATGGATTTCTTGTTTACTTAATACGTACTGTTTATGATTTCGATGCATATGATTACTCACGACTCCGCTCGTGCTTACGGTTATTGCTTCGTTCACCGGATCCCGGGCCGGTTATGTTTCGTGCGCGTTATGACATACTCTGGTGTGATGCTGTGTTACGGTTCACCGAGCTCCTCGCTAGAGAGCCGGGTCCCGTTCATATGTGGTGTTATGCTGTGTTTGGTGTTATGGTTGGCTATGATGTGTTACGGGGATATGTCGGGTTACGGAGATATGAAACTTTCTGGTGTGATGCTGTGGTATGGCGCCATCGACAGGCGGGCGACCATCGTTCTAAGAGCCCTTGCATGATTCTAATTTTTGATAAATACTTTGATATTTTGTAAATCATATTTATTGTCTGTGATATGTTATTATGTTTCTGTAATCCTGCTTTACATACTCAGTACCTATTTCGTACTGACCCCCTTTCTTCGGGGGCTGCGTTTCATGCCCGCAGGTACTGACGCCCCGTTTGAGGATCCACCGCTAGGCCATCTATTCTCGCTTTCCTTCTCGGGAGTGCTCCTTCTTCCGGAGCTTATACATTTTGGTATATATTCTCTTCGATGCATATGTATATTATTATTCAGGGGTACGGCGGGGCCCTGTCCCGTCATATGATTTCGTTATTCTGTTTAGAGGTCTGTGGATATGTACGTGGGTTATGGCTATGTCTGTACAGTATTGTATATGTATGTGTGATATGTTCTGGGCGGTTCACCCGCCACGGCAGCCTTGCCGGCTCGCCTATATATGTGTATGTGGATATGTTGGCCCTGTGTGGCCTCTGTTGGTATTTTCTGCGTGCAGGTTAATTTCGGGTTAGTAAGAAAAACAGAGGAAACTCTGCCCAAATTTTTGTAAATATTTGAGTAAGACCCGATAAAAAAAATCGACAAGTGTGCTTTGGATCCGGTTCAGTGTTATTCAGGGTTCTTATGGATTGTTATAGGCCCTATTCTTATAGATATGATCAACTGTGTTCGGGTGTTAGTGCACCTTTCTCAATTTTGAGGGCAAAGGTTTCGTGATCGACCCACTTATTCTAGAACATGATCTCTGCTGGAGATATGTCTTCAGTTCATCTTTATATATATATTGATCAAGTGCAAGGCCCCCAATTTTGTTACACCCCGTAGTTTCATATGTTGAGATTCAAGCTACCTTTCAGGAGGTATGTAAGATGATGTGTGTTTATCTTATAGTTATGAGGGTTTAAGTTCATAGAATAAACTATGGGAGATTGGAGAAAGAATATATTTTAGTATATGTGAAGTTTTGAAAGGTACAACCATGGGAAGTACGTAGCAATGAAGTATAGGATGAATTATGATCTCTTAAGTCGTAACTGTTAGAACCCGTATTTTTGTACATTGGAACAATCCGGATTAATTATGATAAGTTGAGGACAAAACTATTTCGGGATACAAAGTCGGGGATTTTTTACCTTCGATTTTATTTTGAGACATAAGTTGTTCATGAATTTGTTGGTATGGAATAATTAGGAGAATTTGGGACCAAAAGTGATAAAATTGGAAGTGGAAAAGTCATCCATTTTTCTATGGTGGCCGTGTAGTGGGGACTTGGCCCACACCATTTTTGTGTCAACTTTTAAGTGGAACAACACATTAACGTGGGCCAAGGGACCCTTGACTAAGTCTTATTGTTAAAAGATGACCACTTCATTTCATTTCATTCATAACACTTAGAAAAAAAAATTGAAGTGGTGAAGAACACCACAAAGTGGTTCTCGGCAACCAAGTGGGAAAACCAACCCTCATTTCTAGCCTTCCCAAAAATATTTTGTTGATGCTAACCCACTATATCGAGGTCCCTATGAAGCGTGGAGGGGTCGTTGGAGCGATCAATCCATTATTTTTCATCCTTGGAAACCCTAGGCTATTGGAAAGTTGAAGAAGAAAAGGTAAGAATTCATTATGTTTTATGTGCTATAAAGGTTGTATGCTTGTTGTAGCATGTTAAAATTGATGGATATCATGAAATAAGGAATGTTGGAAGTGAGTTGTGTGTGGTGTTTTAGCCGTGGTGTGTGTGTGTTGTGTTGATATTGAAGCTATGAATTAAAAGCCTAGTTAGTGTTGTTATGATCATTGTAAGGTGAAGAATGATTGAGAATCATCCATATATGTATATGTGTAGTGTGCTAGCGAAATGGGTCATATTAGATAGCAATGAATGAATTGATATCGCTTTAATGTTTTAGTCGTCGTCGTTATGAATTCTATGTTGGAAATGAATGTTTATTAACTCAAATTGATGTTGTAATGGTTGCGGGCTGAATTGAGGACTATTGTGCATTTAATGTAAATTGTATATTGATGAGAATAGCATTGTTAGAATGTGAATTTAAGTAAAAGCATGATTAAGATGAGGAATGGTTTAAGGGAGGTTCTCGGGTTTGGGCCGAATTGCAGATTGGAGAAAATTTGGATTATTGGAAATGTTGTATGAATTGTTTAGGATGTCCTTAAATATTGTTGGTACGGGTTCGGTTAGTATGTGAATGTATAAGCGTCGATCTTGGCTTCGAAGGTAAGCCGTAGATCGAATCTGGCGAATGTTGTCGAACGATGGAAAAGAGAGTTATTATTGTTGTATTGTCTTTCGGATGGGTTGTTGATGTTGTTAGGTTGGTTATTGTTGTTGTTGTTTGATTGATTTTGGCCGAGTTAAATTCCGGCGTCCTATTTATTGTGGGAAACGCCGCCCAAATTTCTCGTAGAATTAAGGCAAATTTGGAATTAAATGCCCAAAATGGCTATATCTAGTGTTTGGCATATTATGGCTTAATTGTAGACCTGGGCAGCCCGAGGCGAGATTGGATTTAGCTTGAGTTTGGAGTAGCTTTGGAAGCGTGTGAGGTATGTAAAGTTGACTTCTCCTTCTTTTCTGCATGTCTTAGGATATGGTTAAGTTATGATGCGCTACGAGCCCCGGGGGGAAATTCCATTCCAAAATCCGAATATGTTTACGATTCAAAATTGCTTCTTGATGTTGGCATCCCGAGGGTGGTAAATCTATGAACCGTATGTCTTCGATATAATTGGATTTAAAAGGCCATATACCCGGTTTGTTCAAGGATTTCATGTTTACTGATGTCCGTAACTTTTACAGACCGAACCGGATAGCTTTGGTAAGCGCGTAAACGATTCTTAATTGTTCTTAACATTTGTATTTTGACGTAGTCGAATCATGGTCCTTATGCCTTTGCATGACAAAGTTTCAAAAGTTGCCTAAAAAGTTCGTTTTCAAAAGAGTTTTGTTTCTAATCGTTCCGAAAAACTACGAATAGTTGAATGGCTATATATGGTCTCGGAACGTTGTGAAACGTTGTGTGAGTCTAGATGGAAAGTAGTAATATCCATAGGCGCGCCCCATAGGAAAATCGAGAGAAGGGTAAAACGGTAATTGTGTTACGAAGCGTCCGGATCCTCGTCAAGACTTTATCTTACTCCAAATTATGTGACGAAGGTCCCGTGAGATGAACGCGGTTACACTAGCGTTAGAGCATCGTATCTCGTCAAGTTCCGAAGTTAAGCGTGCGAGAATGGGGGAAATTCCAGTGAGGGGGCGACCCCCCGGGAAGTTTCGAAAGAACTACATTATTTTTCCGATCCCCACATATGATTATATATTTATTTGTCACGAGTCCGAAAGGACAATTTGTATACTTATGATTCCACATCCGTCACACCCCGATCTCACTAGGCGCTGATGGGCACCTCGACTCCGTAACCGAGCCGAGCGAACCCACCGACTCTTACTACGTACTAAAATTATTATTTTTTGAATCTCTAAGTCAAGTATATATAATATGATTGCCGAAAAATTTTGTCGCTTTCAAATCAAATAAAATATGTAACTCCAGACAAAACTTGTATCATAGCACAATCGACTCCGAACCCACGACTATGTCCGCAAAAGTCTCTAACTTCGGACAAGACATCATAGCATAGCACACCGACTCGACGACACCTGCACGATCGAGTTGCCAACTTCATTGGGACATAATCTCGCCCCGGCTTCGTCCCGTCCGGGTGTACCGCGCGGCATGAAACGCGCCCCCGAGGGGGGTCGCACGAGCAATTGCATCGAGTATGTAAGGTACGAATGCAAGAATATGGTAATGCCAGTGAGTATGTCATGTGTTATATATCGTATATACGAGCATGTCATGTATGAAGTCAGAATTCCGTAGGTATGAGTGCCTCTAAGGCGAATCATGCATGCGTTTAATGCCGCGGAACGTGCACCCCGATCCATATACTATGCCGCGAAACGTGCGCCCCGATCCATATACATTGCCGCGGAACGCGCAGCCCGATCCATTTGTATATACATGCGTACTTTTTGAAAAAACCCCTTTTCATA
>NW_026727169.1:0-40050 GCF_029784015.1 Lycium ferocissimum | reverse complement strand
CCCGAACTCATTAAGAATTCAAGAAGAAGGAGATTTTAAGATCAAAGTTGAAGGCTAGAAAATTTTTTTCTTTTTCTTTTTTCTTGTTGGCCGAATAGGCCCTTGGTTTTTCTCTTCTTTGTGTTTTGTTTTTCTCTTCTTTGTTTCATGAATCTTCTAAGGGATAAGTGACCCCTTTATAAGTAATTTAGCACATGGAAAATATTAAATTTTCTTGGTGGGCTTGGCCATGTGGCCGGCCACCCCATGCATTTGGGCCTTAAATTTTCATCATTTTTTTGAGCCCAATGACTTATTGGTCACATTTTAGAATTCCCGAAACTAACCTCCAAAATTCCCATTTTGCCCTTAGCCTTCCTCGACACTTCCACATTAATATTCTTCCATAAACAACTCATGTGCTACATAAAATCAATCATTACCTTATTTCTTACAAACCAAAATTATTTCCAATTTTCCCGAACACGCGAAAATATGGGATATAACAATTATGAATTCGGTGATATCTTTTGGGGGACTAATGCTCTAAAGGGTATTTATGGATCTTATGAATCGGGTATTCGGTAACCGTTCCTAGATATGTTCGTGATTGTATTTATCGATGATATTCTCGGATATCGGTCGAAGAAGAACACGCGGATCATCAAAGGACGGAGAGGTACTTCGACATCGTAAATTATATGCTAAATTTTCTAAATGTGAATCATACATCGGTGGCATTCTTGGGACATATTATGATGCGACCGCATCCGGGTGGATACCGATAAGATCGAAGCCGTGAAGAATTGGCCCAGCCTACGAGGCCTACGAGGTACGTAGCTTCCGGGATTGGGTGGTTATTACAGGATTTGTGGAGAAATTTGCTTCCGTTTCGAGGAGCCTTAACAAGGCTAACTCGATTGTAAGGGAGCCAAGTTAGGACGATGCGTGAACGAAGCTTCCCCCCCGAATCAAGGAGAAATTGACTAAGAATTGATCTCACTTCGACACTTCGAGGGGACCGACGGGTATGTTATATATTGTGATGCTTCCGGTGTGACAAAATAACCAAAGATTAATGACATCGGCGGTAAGACGATAGCATATGCTTCCCCCCCATAACCAAAAAGCACGAAAAGAATTATCCCCTATGATCCATTAAGAAGATGATTCATGCTCAAGATATGGAGACACTATTTATATGGCGTTCATGTTGATATCTATACCGATCACAAGAGCCTCCAATATATCTTTAAGAAAAGAGCTGAATTTGCGGCAGAGAAGGTGGTTAGAGTTGCTAAAAGATTATGATGTTGATATTCTATACCACCCTCGGGAAAGCCAATGTTGTAGCGATGCACTCGAGGGCAAATATTAGATAAAGGATGAGGGACGTGCCATCAGAAAAGAAAGAAATGGTTCGTAAAGGTATCGACCCGGAAGTCTTGGAGTCCGTTTGGCCAAATGCGGATAGTCCGGGATTTCGTTCGAGAAGTTGGCAAATGCCCAAGGAAAGAAATAAAGCGCCGCCTAATATGAAGATCCCGTTTTTGGTCCGAAGGATTAGACACAGGTAAAAATAAGGAGAAGACCCCGTTCGAGATTACATAATGGAGTAAGTTATTGATCATCAACCTTTTCGATCTATGCGCAAGAGGTGCGTACTACGGATAGAAAAGGGCGAGGCACATTATGCCCGTTATTATTCATCCGAGAGCCACCAAAATGTATCACGACCTCGATGTACGTTCTTGGATGGTATGAAAAAGGACATAGCGGAGTTCGTTGCTCAAATACGGCCCAAATTCCCATAGTTAAAATCGAGCACCGAAGAAAACGGTGGACTATTTAGTAAATGGAGATTCAAAGTGGGAGATATAAAGGTCATATTCGGACTTCATTACGTTTGCACCTCGCAATGAAGACGGAAATATGATTCCATGACGGGTTATCGTTGATAGGCCGACAAAATCAGCCCACTTTCTTCAATGACTACTTATTCGACGAGGATTATGCCGTAATATATATTAAGGAGATAGTAAGACTCCACGGAGTTCCTATATCTATCATCTCCAATAGGTGCCATATGCGCATGACGGCAAATTTCTGGAGATCATTTCGGGGAAGGATTGGGACCCGGGTGAGAAAGACAAGATTTCATCCTCGGTCAGGAGTGGAGCTTCGAGCGCCATCCGCTATACTAGAAGATATGTTACGGGCTTGTGTTATTGATTTCGGAGGTATAGCGGGATGATCACTTGCCATTGATTGAATTTGCCTATAATAGGATCTACCATTCAAGATTTAATAAAGTGATGGCACCGTACGAGGCTTTATATGGCAGTATACAAGCACCGACTTAAGTTCGATGTTGGTGAAATAAAATTAATTGGTCCGATATGATCCAATTAAGCGGTAGACAAAAAGTAAAGCTTATTCGAGAAAGATTATTAGCGGACCGAAGTCGAGCGTAAATCGTTATACGCAGATAATCGACGTCGAGCACGCTACGTATTTCCGGACCGTGTGGTGATTGGGTATATCAAGGTATCACCGATGAAAGGTGTTATGAGATTCGGCAAGAAAAGGAAGTCACCCAAGATATATCGGGCCTTATCGAAGTTATTCGGAGAATAGTCAAAGTTGCAATGAATTGGATCTACCACCTTTGGGACCAAGGGAAATGATTCCACGTTTCTATGCTTCGTAAATGCATTGGTGACCCTTCATATTTCGTAGATGATGTCCAGTCACGGAGGAGCTATCCTACGAAGAGCGAAATAGTTATATTGGATCGGCGGAAAGAAGGTTGCGGAACAAGGATTTAGGTCCAAATAGAGGGAGTGTAACGTTTTAGCTTACAACAATCGGGAGGAAATGACCCGGGAATAGAGTTCAGATGAAGAAGAAGTATCCTCACTTATTTCCACAAACCATTTATAATCTAAATCTTTACTTGATTATATTGATCAATAAATGAATTGTGTGTAATAGCTATAAAAGAACTCCCCCGAAACCACTTAAAAGCCCCGTAAGGTTAGTTTAACATTCGAGAATGAATGTTCTAAAGGGGGGGAGGATGTTATATCCCGTATTTTGAACAACGGGACAACTTGAGTGGATTACGATAAGTTGGGGACAAGACTATCACGGGAGACGAAGTAGAGACTTTTGTATGTTTTAAAGGCTTAAGTTGTGCATGATTTTAATGGTATGAAAATGTTAAGGAAACATTTGGAGTCAAATTCCATTTTTGGAAAGTATTCTATTTTTGGAAAGTTGAAAATTCAAAAAAAAAGAAATAAATGACCATGTGGCCGGCCACCTTGGTGTGGGCCATGGCCACATGGATGGTTAATACTTGTGTTTAAAAATATGACTTAGTCATCTTATTTCCCATTCCAACACTTAAGAGAAATCTAGAAAAATCAAGAGAGCTTGGAGAAGAAAAAAAAAAGGGTTCGGCCATAGCTTGAATTTTCAAGACAAAAATTAAGCCATCAAAAAAAATAATTTCTTCAAGCAAACCTACTAATTGGAGGGTGCTTAGCAACGTAGAGTTGTTGTTTCAAGTGATAGATTACTCGTTTTCATCCTTGGCCAACTTTAGACAAGTTGAGAAGTTGGAGAAGAAAGGTGAGTTTTAATCTTGTTTTATGTGTTATGAAAGGTTTATATATGTTGTAGTATGTTAAAATGGAAGAAATTCATGATAGAAATCATGTTGAAGTTGGGCCGTGTATATGGTGTTGGCCGCAAGGTGTGTGTATTGTGTTGAAAGCAATGAATTAATTCTAGTTAGCATGTTTTGGTTGTTGTAGTGTGAAGAAAGGAATGAAAATAATACATATGTGTGTATGGGGGTTGGCCGAATAGGTCCCCCTTTGTGTAGTGAGAATGAACAATCGTCGTTAGTATTCTCGTTGCCGTCGTTATGGGATTCTATGATGAAAAATGCAAGTTTAATGACTCAAAGTGATGTTGTGTTGGTTATGGGTTGATTTGGAAGTTAATGTGAATTTTATGTAATTTTTGTAGTTATGAAAGTGACATTGTTAATGTGTGGATTTATTGGTGTAATTCATGAATTTGAGAGAAAGAAATATGGGTGTAGTGTTCTCGGGTTTGGGGACAGTTTTCGGGTGAGTTGGAGTGTGGTTTGGGTTGTTTGGAAAATTGTGTGAATTGTTTAAAGCGTTCTTGAATATTGTTTGAATGGTTTTGGATTAGTAATCGAATGTATAAATGTTGATATTAGTTGGAATGCAAGTAGTTGAAGTGTGTATATTGGAATATTGTGAATGTTGTTGGATTATGTAGAAAGAGTGTTTAATGTCAGAATGCATTTTTGAATTGATTGTTGATGTTGTAGCTTGGTTGTTGGTTTGGTTGTTGTTGAAATTGGCCGAGTTGAATTCTCAGGGTGTTGTATTTATAGGGGAAATGCTGCCGAAATTTCTGTAGAATTTGGTGTTTGTTTGGAATTGGATGCCTAAATTCTTAGCTAATGTTTGATATAATTGGCGTTATGTAGATCTTGGAGTGCCCGAGACTTGAGGCTTGACTTAGCTTGAGAGCGGACGAGGTATGTGAATCCTAATCTTTCATTCTTTTGGCATGTCCTAGTGTTAAGTAGGCTATGAAATGAATCACGAGGAAACTCCACTCTTATGATCCGAGCTTGCATATGACTTTTATTTGCTTCCATAGACTTACTCTCTTAATATGATCAAGTTAAGGTACTTATGTTTTCATATGGTTGAATTTTAAAAGCTATGTAAAGTATTTTGCTCTTAAAAGATTCCGAAACTACGAACGCTCGTAACTTTCGTAGACAAGCTCGGATCGCCCCGAAACTTTCGCAGGGGATTCCATAAGGCATAACATCCCCTAACTTCTATAAGCGGGCTCGGATGGGGTTGACACCCGTCCGTGGGTCCCGCGACTTTTCTATGTTCGTTCTTAATGACCTTCGGGAACGACTTAGTATTACTTTCACCTTAACTCCCGAGCATGGATTCTTATTTATTTAATGAGTTTATGATTATGATTTTATGCATATTGTTACTCACGACTCCGCTCGTGCATATGGTTAGTACTTCTTTCGCCGGATCCCGGGTCGGTTACGTTCATGCGCGCTTTGATATATTCCGGAGTATGATGTGTCCGGTACGCCGTGTCCCCTTCGGCCGGGTACCGTGTATATTTGGCGTTATGGGGTGTACGGTGTTATGATGTGATATGATATGTCGGGTGTCGGGAGATATGAAACCTTCGAGTATGATGTGGTATGGCGCCATCGACAGGCGGGCGACCATCGTTCTAAGAGCCTATGCATGATTTATGTTTTTAAACTAAATATTTGACATATTGCATATTATACTTATTTTCTGTATCTTCTGTTCGATTATGATCCTGTTACTATATTTCTTGCTTTGCATACTCAGTACATATTCCGTACTGACCCCCTTTCTTCTGAGGTCGCGTTTCGTATGCCCAGTACGGATGCTCGCCTTGGTGATCCACCCACCTAGGACACCTATTCTCGCTTCGGGAGTGCTCCTTCATCCGGAGCCTATATTTTGGTATATATACTTTTCTTGCATATGTATATATTCATTCAGGGGTACGACGGGGCCCTGTCCCGTCATATGATTCTGTTGTTCTGTTTAGAGGTTTGTAGACATGTATGTGGGTTATGGTTGTCCCTGTACAGATTGTGTTCGCACGTTTTATGTTTGGGCGGTCCTATCCGCCGCGGCAGCCGCGTCGGCTGCATATGCTTATTTTGATATGCTATGTACATTACGACAGCCTCGCCGGCTTTTGTGACATATGTTGGCTATTATGCGTGCATCTGAGACTATATGTGATTATTTATATTTATGCGAGCTTAGTATGTTAATTCTGAGTGTCAGGTGCGTATGGGTGTCCAATTCGGACACCAGTCATGGCCTACGGGGTTGGGTCGTGACAGGGACACTCCGAGCTAATTGCGAAAAGTTAGGGACAAGACTATTTCGGGACACGAAGTCGGGACTTTTAACCACGATTTATTTTAAGGCATGAGTTGTTTATGTTTTTATTGGCATGAAAAATTTGGGATTTAAAGTGGATTATGGAAAGTTAGACATCTTATGAAAAATTTGGGGCCAAAAAGTTAATTTGAGAAAGATGGTATTTCATGAAAAATATAGCCATGTGGCCGGCCACATGAGGTGTGGGCCATGGCCACATGGATGCTTAATATATGTGTATTAAGATGACAAATTATTTCTTCTTTCATCATTCTCACCCCTAGAAATTTCAAGAAAGTTGGAGAGAAAGTTAGAAGGGCCATTCGGCCAAGAACAAGGAGGAGCAAGGTCCATGAAGAGTGATAAAAAAAAAAAAAAATTATCTAGCAATCCCACTCCTTAGAAGGTGCATAACAACGTGGTGGAGTCATTGGAGTAGTAGGAATAAGCGTTGGTTCAAGGCGTAACTCATACCCAACTTGAAGAACTAAGTGAAAGAGGTATGGTTCAATCTTATTTTTCATATGTTATGGATGGTTTGTGTATGTTGTGAAGTGTGTAAATGAATGAAATTCATGAAAATATGGATGTTGAAGTGTAGCCGTGTGTGTGTGTTTGGCCGTGTGCATGTAGTGGTGTGTTGGAGTGATGAATTAATTGTATTTAGCATGTTTGTGTGTTGTTGTAATGTGTAGAAATAAATGAAACTCATAAGATGTTGGAGTTGAGGTTGGGCCGTGACTAGGGGTTGGTTGGTGTGCAAGGAATGAACTAATGTTGTCTAGTATTTTGGTTGTTGTTGTTATGTATTCTATGATGAGAATGAAAGTTCAATGACTCGAAGTGGAAGTTGTAGCCGTTTGTGGGCCGTTTTGAAAGCTAATGATATTGTAATATGGTTTCTTGTATTTATGATAATAATGTTGTCAATGTGTGAGTTGTTAGTGTAGTTGATGAATTTGGAAGGAAGAAATGTGTTGTTGATTGTTTTCTTGAACTTGGAGGGGTTCGGGTGGCATGGTGTATTGGATGGGCTGATTTGAATGTTTTGCGGATAGCTTGAAATGTTCTTGAATCTTGATTGAATGACCTCGGATTATTACTTGAATATGTAAGCATTAATGTTAGTTTGAATATATGTAGTTGAATTGAACATAATTGGAATGTTGTAGAAATATGTGGAGAAAAGTCATTAGCGATATAATGCGTTTTGGATTGATTGTTAATGTTGTTAGAATGGTTGTTGGCATTGCTGTTGAAGATTTGGCCGAGTGGAATTTGTTATATCTCGCATTTTGTACGTCGGAATATTTTAAGTTAGTTGTGACAAGTTAAAGATAAGGCTATTTTCCGACTTTGTTTCAAGGTACAAGTTGTTTATGATTGTATTGGTATGGAATATTAAGGAAGTTGGAGTTAAAAGTGAATTTATGGGAAGTTAGACATTTCATGGAAATTAAGGGCCAAAAATGGAAAAAAATATTTCATGATAATAGCCACATGTGGCCGGCCAAGGATGTGGGCCATAGGCCACATGTATCAATTATTTAAGTGGCTAAGATGATAATGAAAACCATCTTCATCATTTCTATGCCTAGAAAGTTCAAGAAATATGGAAAAAAAAAGGGAAAGGCCATTCGGCCATGGTTGAACCAAGAGAGAGCCAAGAAATTTGATCATGAAAAATTATTTCCTTCTAGTTTTCATATCAATTAAAGGGTCCTCTACACCATGGAGAAATTGTTGGGACATGCAAAACATTCTTCCTTGCAAAACACAAGCTAGCCGAGAGATGAAGTGGGGTGGAAAGAGGTATGGTTCAATCTTATTTTTCATGTCTTATGGATGATTTGTACATGTTGTAGTATGTAGAAACGAATGAAAATCACAAAATTGGGGTGATGTTGTTGTGGCCGTGAATGGTGCCATGAGTTGTAGGAATAATGAATTAATGTTATTTAGTATTTTGGTTGTTGTTGTTATGGATTATGTGGTGTGGAAATGAATGAAATGCATGAAAGTATGATGTTGAAGTTGTAGCCGTGTATGTTGTTGTTGTGGCCGAAAAATGGGCTGTTTTGGATGTTAGGGAATGAACTAGTTTTACGTGGTATTTTAGTTGTCGTCGTTACGAATTCTATGACGTAAAATGAAGGTTAATGATCCAAGTTGAAGTTAAAAGCCGTGTGGGCTGATTTGAAGGTTAATGTGATCTTAATATGGTTTCTTGAATTTATGAAAACGAAGTTGTAAACGCATGTATTGTTGACATAATTTATGAATGTGGAAGGAAGAAAGGTGTTGGCAATGTTCTTGTTGAATTGAAATGGTTTCGGGTGAAGTAGGGCATTAATTGGGTTGTTTGGAATATTGTGCGGATTGTTGGAAATGTTCTTGAATCGTGTTTGAAAGGTTTTGGGTTATTATTTGAATATGTGATCGTTGATATTAGTTTGGACATATGTAGTTGAATTGAATATATATGAATGTCGTCGAATTATATAGAGAGGAGTTATTAAGGTTGAGAATGCGTTTGGAATTGCTTATTGATATTATTGATGTGGTTGTTGGTATTGTTGTTGGATATTTGGCCGAGTTAAATTCTCGGGGATGTCCAATTTATAGGGGAGTGTTTGAAATTTCGAGAAAAAGTAATGGCTGGGAATTGGATTCTTCGATGTTTATGGCTAATGTTCGATGCCTATTGATGTTATTGTAGATCGTGAGAAGTCGAGACGTAAATTCGGAGTAGCTTAGGAAGCGGCTAAGGTATGTAAAGTTCAACCTTCCCTTCATTGGCATGTCTTAGTTGAAAGTAAGTTATGACACAAATTTCGAGGTAATTCTATTCTTGCGATCCGAGCGTGTTTATGAACCTTATTTGTTTCTTGATATTCATACTCTTAATGTAGTCAAATTATGGTCTTTATGGTTTTCGGATGAATGGATTTCAAAGATTGCCTAAAAGTTTGTTTTCAAAAAGAGATTTGGTTCCTAAACGATTCCGAAACTACGAACATCCGTAACTTTCACATAAGGGCTCGGATCGCTTCGATTTGTTCGTAGAAAGTTCTAAAGTGAATAACGTTTGTAACTTTCCGAGGCGGACTCGGATTGGCTTGGCGTAATACTATGATCCCTATGGTTTAAATATGACTATGATCCCGATGGTTTTGTTAATACGTTTATGATGTATGTTATGTTTCCGAAAGATATTTGATATAACTATTGTCCGACTTTCAAATGACATTCCGTTTGGACTACTTCATTGAGTCTTGGAAATGTTTTATTTGCATTTGGTTTCTCACTACTCTGCTCGTGCCAGCTCAATATGTCTTTCACCGAGTCCCGGGCCGGGTACGTATTCGTGCACATGGTTATGATTATTTCACCGAGTCCCTCATTAGAGGGCCGGGTACGGTATGTATGTGATATTTCACCGAGTCCCGAAAGGGCCGGGTACGACCGAGTACCGAAAGGGCCGGGTATGACCGAGTCCCTCGCTAGAGGGCCGGGTACGGTATATGATGACATGATGATGGCGCCAAAGACAAGATCTCATTCACCGAGTCCCTCACTAGAGGGCCGGGTACGGTATGTATATATATGTATATGGACATGCATACATGATTATGATATGATTTTGCTCACCGAGTCCCTCACTAGAGGGCCGGGTACGGTATATATATATATATATATATATGTACGATGATATGAAGACATGATTATGATATGATTTTACTTACCGCGTCCCTCGTCAGAGGGCCGGGGCACGTATTTATATATATATATGAATGCGATGATTATATGATTTTGATATGCATGATAAATGTTTTCGAAGGCAAGTTTCATGATTTTCTGTATTCTTTACTTCAGTATGATCCCGCTTACTGTATTTCGTGCTTTACATACTCAGTACATATTCCGTACTGACCCCCTTTCTTCGGGGGCTGCGTTTCATGTCGCGCAGCTACACCTAGATGAGCCGGGGATATTATTAGAAGATGTTCCAGCGGGATTGGCGAGCTCTAGTTCCTTCGGAGTGCTGCCGAGTCAAAGCACTATGTTACGTCAGATTGTTCTATGTTAGAGACTTTGCAGACAGTGTCGTGGGTATAAGATGTCGGTTGTGTAAGCGGCTATGTAAGCCGATGTATCATTATGCATTGTATTATAAGTTCGATATGTTTCTATTCGTTACAGATTTTTTTTGATCTGGAAAGGATAAAAAGCATGCTTATTTCCGAAGAACTTTCATTGTGTGTCTATGTTATGATTTAAAAGGTCCAGTCTGATTATGAGTATTACGAGAGTCACCGGGTTCGCTCGGCCCTAGGTAAGGGTCGGGTGCCCATCACGCCCTAACAGAAATTAGGGTGTGACAAATTGGTATCAGAGCGGTTCGTCCTAGGGGTTGTCTGCAAAGTCGTGTCCGGTAGAGTCCTGTTTATGGTGTGAAGCACGCCACATTTATAAACAGGAGGCTACGGGGCATCTAGGATGGTTACTCTTCTTTGACATCATAGATCGTGCGATAGAGTCAAGTTATAGGAAATGAGATTCCCGACACTAACCTTTGACTTCGGTAGAGAAATGGCATCGACGGAAGAAAGCGATTAACGATATCAGAGGCTACGAAGTACGCAGATAAGAAAAGGCATGCAAGACGTATGTCAGGTAAGATATCGAGGTACGATTGGAATACGAGTTGTGATCAAAAGATAAAGTAAGCAAGAAAGTGTAGCAGGTGCCGTTTGAGTTAGGAATATGAGGTACGTTCATTATTTTTGTACTGTTGACGATAATGGGAGCCCTGTGAGGCTGTGATATGATGCGATATGCAAATATGTGTGCTGGCCCTGTGAGGCATTGTTGGTATTTCCTGTGTACAGGTTTTGAGATAGCAACAGTTACAGAGGAAACTCTGCCGAAATTTTTCTGGAAATAAAGGAAGAATAAGATATAAGTTTGTAATATGTCTTGGAAAGTTGTGCCAATAACAATGATAAGATTTGACTAAGTTACGAGTATGGCCGACCCCGAGAACGAATCGTGACGGGTACGAATGAATAGATAAGGCAGCCTGCGGAACGATAAGGATAAAGTGGATCGGAAAAGAGTAAAAGGTTAAGAAATAGGAATAAGATACGAATACGATATAATGTGAATATAACGAGGATTATTATGAAAATAAGTAAGGCCTAGTGAGAAAGTGGCTAAAGCTACGATATGATTTATGTCGCTAGAATTTAACGACGAGTGTGAAACGGAAAAGCGAGCTATAGAACGGATCGGGAAGGCTCGTCAGGTTCGGTAGGGAAAGTTTGGAATAAGGATTATACAATAACGAAAATGGTAGCGAGTATGAGAAAAGAAAGGGTAATCGGAAAAAAAAAAAGAAATAAGAAGGGAGCGAGACAACGGCATAGTAATAGACCATGACACGCGTAGTTAAGGATTCAGGTGCCAGAAGTGACGGGACGGTAAAAGACTCGAAAATAGAAAGGGCGAAGAACGAGGCAAAATGAGAACAGAATTCAGAGGGCGATGACCGAGTAATTATAAGTAACGGTGATTGAGGCGTATTCCTCGTCATTGAGATCTGGAGGTCTAAGACGGAGAAGTAGTCATGTCTAGAGGTGAAACGTGAATATGGAAGATTAAAGGGAGTCGGAATAGAAATTGTGAAGTCAGGAGACTAAGAAACCCTTCTAAGTCGGAGGGAAACATGTTATGGGGACGTTTCGAAATCCGTTAAGACTTCGATTTACTCTAAAATACGTGACAAAGGTGATGCGGTAGGGTGGACGCAGTTATACGAGCACTAAAGCATTGTATTTCGTCAGAGTTTCAAAGTTAAGCGTGCTGAAGTGAGGGAAATTTTAGGATGGGTGACCCCCCTGGGAAGTTTTCTGAAAGTCCTACAAATTCGGACGCAAGAAGTAAATGAGAAGCTAGGGTGAGTCTAAGGAAAATCAAAGTCTGCGGAGTAAGCAGAAACCCTAAAAGGTCGCGCAGAACGGGGCGAATTAGACCGATAAAGAGGAAAAGGGTATATCGCGGCTCTAGAATTAGGGTGAATTAGAATAGTGTTTGGAGGTATCTTGTAAGCAATATAGTAGGGACTATATGTGTACATAGGTACGCACAGGATGTCCTGTACATGGTTAGATCAACGGATATATGTATTCTGGTAATCAACGTGACGGTATATGGAAGGCATTAATCGGACAGAGTAATGAGGTTCAAGTGGAAAAATATATAAAGAGTGCAAATGTTACAAGGCAAGCTGATGTTGTTTTCACTACAAGTTAAGCTTGGAAAGTGTTAATACAACGATATTTGGAAAGGAAAGAAAGTTAGTAAATGAACGGCAAGGGGATCAAAATGTCGGGATAGAAGTACCGCTTAATTAGGATTTAGGGCAAAGTAAAGTTGGACGATAGTATAAGTACACCCCTAAAGGGGGGAAGCGAGGGAGAGAGATACAAGTGTAAGGCGAAGACAATCGACGCTACAATGTCACGGATACGAATGCGTGGGCAGCGAGTGTAAGGTTCTTTGCTAAGACAAGCTAGAGAGATCGAAAAGCCAGCAGTAAAAGCATAGAAGTCAGGGCAATAATCGAGATGGTGCTGAGAATTAATTATAAGTATCCGGAATAACGCGATATTAGGAAATGGAGACTTAAAGAGGGAATACGACAAAGGAAAGTAACGAGTAGCTTACGGAGACATTGTGAAAGATAGTACGGCTATACGGGATCAGAGGTTAAGATGTAGGCAGCAGAATGGTTGCTAGCAGTGGAAAATTTCCGATGGTAGAAAGTAAGAAAGGCAGGGAAAAGGAGTATGACAAGGTAGACTGTTCGTGATAATTGTAAAGGAAACTCCTTCAAAACCCTCATAAGATCCCGTAAGGCTAATTCAACATTCGAGGACGAATGTTCTAAAGTGGGGAGAGATGTTATAACCGCATTTTGCATATTTGAAAAGTTCGGAATAATTTTTGCTTGTAAGAAATAAGGCCATATTTGGATTATACTAGTATCAACATGTCGGCTATGGAAACATTGGTGCGAAAATACCGAGGAAGGCTAAGGGCAAAATGGGAAATTTGGAAAAAAAAAATAGTTTCATGAACTACAAGAAATGGGCATGGAATAATTGGGCTTGGAAAAAAATATATTTTTGGGCCTAAAATGGCCAACCATGGCCGGCCATAGAGGGAAATGGGCTAAGGCCCATGAAATGGCCAAATTAAGTAATAAAAGAGAGAAAGGGGCCATTAATATTCAAGAAACTTCAAGAAAAATTGAGAGAAAAAAAAAAAAAAGAGGTCACGGCCAAGGAGAAAGAAGAGAAAAAAAAAAAGAAAAAATTTTCCAAGCCTTCTATCTTGATTCAAAAATCCTATTCTTGTTGAATTCTTGTCAAGTTTGGGACGCTCTCCGACGTGATATAATTGGTTTAGCGAAAGAGTGACGTTTGCGACAAAGTTGAAAATTGAAGAAAAAGGTAAGAATTTCATTTCTTGAGTCATAAGATAAGTTTGCATGTTATAATGATTAAAAGTGGATGGGAATTATGAAATTGAGGTGTGTGTGTGATAGTGGTTCATGGCCGTGTGCCATGGTGGTGGTGTGGAGGAGGGAGGATTAAATGTTATTTAGTTTGTTAGTTGTGTTGTTGTAACCGCATGAAGTGAATGGAAGGTTAATGGTATTTGTCGCATTGAAAAATGGGTTGTAAGATTATAAAATGAAATGTGTAATGTTGTAGTAGTTTTTATAATTATGAAAGTAAGGATTTGAATGCAAACTATGATTATTGTCATGAGTTTGGAGGGGAAAACGATGCTAGTTGCTAATGTTGTGGCAATTGTGAAAGTTTTGGGTAGAATATGGAATTGGTGGAAATACTTGAACTTGTGAATATTGTTTGGAATGCTATTGAAATGTATTCGAATAATATTGAATTAGTTAATGAATATGGAAAATGTTGATGTTAGTTTGATAATGTGAAGTTTGGATGGAAATTATTGAACTATGTGGAAAGGAGACTATTTGTGCCATAATGCGGTTTGTGATGATTGTTGATGTTGTTGGGTTGTTGTTGTTGATATTTTTAAGCCGAGACGGATTCTCGGGGATGGTATATGTATAAGGGAAGTGTCATCGGAATTTTCATAAACAAGCATTACTTCCAATTTAGCTTTAAAACTTATAAATGACAATTGGTAAATGTGACCAATTGCGATTTTGGAGGAAACGGGAATCGGGTTTAAGCGAACATAAGACGCGCGTAAGGTATGTAAAGCTCCACCCTTCCTTCTCTTGGCATGTCCTAGATGTGATAGGTCTGAATTCGGGTCTCGGGGACGACTCTATTCTTTGGAATCCACGTCCAAATTTACCCCTTTTTCCTTCAGTAGAATTGAATTAAGAATGTCTTGTTTTGTTGAAATAAATGCTTAATCATCCGTAGTTTGCCCAAATGATGTTGGAGGGCCTAGAGTCCTATGTATATGGCCTCGTAAGGCCTAACGACCATAGTCTGGGGTACGCCGCCTCAATTTGACCAAGGCGGGGCCCACGCATTCCGAGAGCTTCCCATGTAGCCTTGTTTGCTGTATTTGTGTGATTTTGAAAAGAGAACTTTTGACCATTGCCCGACTATTATAAAATAATTATTTTAACTACTCTCGCGTTTGATAATACATTTTGACTCATAAAAACGATTTCGTGAGATTGTAACTATTGTATACTAATTTCGATAAACCCGACTTGACTAATGACTTGCTTTTAAAAGAATGGCTTGCTTTGGTTGTTCTGTTGAGTTTGCAATGAAAGAAATTATATACGCATGGCTACTTACGATTCTACTCGTGTATTTCGTTACTACCTCTTTCGCCGAGTCCCGGGCCGGTATGTGCAATGTTACCGCTGGATACTTGACCGCGGTATGTATGATGTTGCCGCTGGACACCTGACCGCGGTACGTGTGATATTGACCGCTGGATACTTGGCCGCGGTATGCGTATACGTGTAGCTGTGTATGTGTGGTATCGCCGCTGGATTCTTGACCGCGGTGTATGTGTGCATGGTATGATATGTGATTCTGGACAGTCGGGATTATGACCAGTCGCCTAATGTCAGCCCATATAAATGGTTCTATTTTCTGCATACATGAGCTAGAAGCGTTGTACAAAAGAAAGCTAGGCATTGGGTGTTCCGTTTATTGTATTTGCCTCCTGTACCCTGGATTTTCTTATGCTCATTTTCCGCACTCCTTATTTCGGTTGTGACCATGTTATTTGTGTTCCCTGCTTTGCATACTCGGTACATATTCCGTACTGACCCCCTTTCTTCGGGGGGCTGCGTTTCATGCCCGCAGGTACTGACGCGCCACTTGGTGATCCGCCAGTTTAGGTCACCTATTCTCGCTGAAGTGCTCCTTTATTTCGAGCCCGTTATCTATTTTGGTATATACCTTTTTATTGTACATATTTGTCTATTCGGGGGGTACGGCGGGGCCCCGTCCCGTCATATGATTCCGTCCGTACGTTTAGAGGTCCGTGGACATGTTTGTGGGTTAGGGTCATCCCGTACGTATGTATGTATATATGTTGTGTTTGGGCGATCCCATTCGCGCGCGCGGCCGGTCCGCGTATGTATATATATGTCATGTGTTGTTGGCCCCGGGTGGCCTTTGTTGGTATTTTTTCGCGTGCAAAGTTAATTTTGGTTAGTAAGAAAAACGAGAGGAAACTCGCCCGAATTTTTTTCTAAATACTTGAGTTATTATTTTGAAATTTTGGTACGCACGGTGCCTGTGTCGGGCGCTAGTCACGGCTACGGGGTTGGGTCGTGACAAAAGTGGTATCGTAGCGGTTCGTCCTCGAATGTCCACGCGACCGTGTCTCGTAGAGTCTTGTTTATCGGTGTGTTGTGCACCACATCTATAAACAGAGAGGCTACGGGGGCATCTAGGGTGTTACTTTTCTTTGGATCTTGGATCGTGCGATTGAGTTGTACTATTAGGATGACTCTTTTCGATCGGTTGTTGTATTTTTCGGTGATGCCTCCGAAGAAGGACGGCCGCCCGTAAGGGGCAAAGCGAAGGCCGGAGACGGGAGAGACTAGCCGGGCTCAGAGGGTCACCAGGGCCCGTGCTCGGACTATGCCCGATGTTGTGCCCGGTCGAGAGGGTTCTCTTTCGCCACCATTATCGGAGGGCGGGGCAGCTCCACCATTAGCTCCCGCCGCCCCCGGCCCCCCGGGCCCGGCACCGAGGACGGACGTTAAGGGGAGGTCCGTGCGCTTATTGACGACTATAGTAGCGGGGACGGTGCTCACGGACGCGCACCGAGGGGGTGATGATGATGACAGACGTGACAGTCTGAGGGTCCGTGATTTCTTGACATGTAACCCCCCAGAGTTTTTCGGGTCTAAGCCCGACGAGGACCCCCATGACTTTATTCGGGAGATGAGGCGCTCATTGGGACTAGTCAGGGCTTCAGAGACCGAGTCTGTTGAGCTAGCTTCACATAGACTACGGGATGTCGCTCTCAATTGGTATGAGTCTTGGGGACTATCTAGGGGTGAGAGTGCTCCCCCAGCCACGTGGGACGAGTTCGCATTTTTTTCCTCCGCCATTTTTTGCCCCCGAGTTGCGGAGGGCGAGAGTTGATAGATTTTTGCGGATAAAGCGAGGGGTCGGAGTGTTCGTGAGTATAACCTTGAGTTCGATTCTCGGCTCGATATGCCCCTACTATAGTGGCGGATATGGCCGATCGGATGCATCGATATGTGATAGGGTTGGATCGTTACTTGATTGATAGTTGCATGGCGATGGCGTCGCGAACGGATATGGACATCGCCGGTTACGCAGGCTTACGCCCGGGGATGGAGGACCGGCATCGAGCGGTCGGTCCATCGAGATTATGACAGAGGCCGCCCAAGCGGGGGCTGGGACCGCCGGGTATTCGGGGATTCACGAGGCGGCCCCTCGGCGGCGGCGGCGATACCCGCCCCAGCCAGCGCAGAGCATGCCCCCACAGTTCATTGGTTGGAGCCCAGATGGTGTGGGGTATCCAGAGACAGGTCAGAGCTCCCGGGCTTCGGGACCACAGGTGGACTTAGATTTTAGCCAGTCGAGGCCACCCCTACCCCGATGTCCTCACTGCAGGAGGCGTCACCCAGGGGGGGAATGTCGTCATGCCACGGGTGCTTGCTTTACCTGTGGCCAGCAGGGCCACTATATGAGAGATTGCCCACTCAGGGGCGGGCGGGGGGAGCGCTCGGCCCTACCGGGTCAGTTGCCGGTTCGTCTTCACCTTCTGTAGCTATGCGCCCGATGGGGCGAGGCATGCCGACACCAGCCGGCCGTGGGAGAGGCCGTGGCGGAGCCTCCAGTTCTGGCGGTCCATCGAACCGCCTATATGCATTGACCCGGGGACAGGATCAGGAGGCGCCACCAGACGCGGGTACAGGTAATTTAAACTCTTTAATTGGTTATACTGATTGATGTATGAACTGTTCGTGATAATTGTAAAGGAAACTCCTCCAAAACCCTCATAAGATCCCGTAAGGCTAATTCAACATTCGAGGACGAATGTTCTAAAGGGGGGGAGGATGTTATAACCGGCATTTTTGCATATTTGAAAAGTTCGGAATAATTTTTGCTTGTAAGAAATAAGGCCATATTTGGATTATACTAGTATCAACATGTCGGCTATGGAAACATTGGTGCGAAAATACCGAGGAAGGCTAAGGGCAAAATGGGAAATTTGAAAAAAAAAAATAGTTTCATGAACTACAAGAAATGGGCATGGAATAATTGGGCTTGGAAAAAATATATTTTTGGGCCTAAAATGGCCAACCATGGCCGGACATAGAGGGAAATGGGCTAAGGCCCATGAAATGGCCAAATTAAGTAATAAAAGAGAGAAAGGGGCCATTAATATTCAAGAAACTTCAAGAGAAATTGAGAGAAAAAAAAAGAAGAGGTCACGGCCAAGGAGAAAGAAGAGAAAAAAAAAAGAAAAAAATTTCCAAGCCTTCTATCTTGATTCAAAAATCCTATTCTTGTTGAATTCTTGTCAAGTTTGGGACGCTCTCCGACGTGATATAATTGGTTTAGCGAAAGAGTGACGTTTGCGACAAAGTTGAAAATTGAAGAAAAAGGTAAGATTTCATGTTTTTAGTCATAAGATAAGTTTGCATGTTATAATGATTAAAAGTGGATGGGAATTATGAAATTGTGGTGTGTGTGTGCATAGTGGTGTGTGTGAAGGTGGTGCATGGCCGTGAGCCATGTTGGTGTGGAGGAGGGAGGATTAAATGTTATTTAGTTTGTTAGTTGTGTTGTTATGATTCTTGCATGATGTAAATGGAAGGTTAATGGTATTTGAAATGGCATTGAAAAATGTTGTAAGATTATAAAATGAACATGTGTAATGTTGTAGTAGTTTATTAATTTGAAGTATGAAGTTGTTAGAATGCAATTATGATTATTGTGAATGAATTTGGAAGGGGAAAACGATGCTACTTAGTAATGTTGTGGCAATTGTGAAAGTTTTGGGTAGAATATGGAATTGGTGGAAATACTTGAACTTGTGAATATTGTTTGGATGCTATATCGAAATGTATTTGAATAATATTGAATTAGTTAATGAATATGGAAAATGTTGATGTTAATTGATAATGTGAAGTTTGGATGGAAGTTATTGAATTATGTGGAAAGGAGACTATTTATGTCATAATGCATTTGTGATGATTGTTGATGTTGTTGGGTTGTTGTTGTTGAATTTTTAAGCCGAGACGATTCTCGGGGATATATGTATAAGGGAAGTGCTGTCGGAATTTTCATAAACAAGCATTACTTCCAATTCTAGCTTTAAAACTTACAAGTGACAATTGGTAAATGTGACCAATTGCAGATTTTGGAGGAAACGGGAATCGGGTTTAAGCGAACATAAGACGCGCGTAAGGTATGTAAAGCTCCACCCTTTCTTCTCTTGGCATGTCCTAGATGTGATAGGTCTGAATTCGGGTCTCGGGACGACTCTATTCTTTGGAATCCACGTCCAAATTTACCCCTTTTTCCTTCAAGAAATTGAATTAAGAATGTCTTGTTTTGTTGAAATAAATGCTTAATCATCCGTAGTTTGCCCAAATGATGTTGGAGGGCCTAGAGTCCTATGTAAATGGCCTCGTAAGGCCTAACGACCATAGTCCGGGTACGCCGCCTCAATTTGACCAAGGCGGGGCCCACGCATTCCGAGAGCTTCCCATGTAGCCTTGTTTGCTGTATTTGTGTGATTTTGAAAAGAGAACTTTTGACCATTGCCCGACTATTATAAAATAATTATTTTAACTACTCTCTTTGCGTTTGATAATACATTTTGACTCATAAAAACGATTTCAGGAGATTGTAACTATTGTATACTAATTTCGATAAACCTGACTTGACTAATGACTTGCTTTTAAAAGAATGGCTTGCTTTGGTTGTTCTGTTGAGTTTGCAATGAAAGAAATTATATACGCATGGCTACTTACGATTCTACTCGTGTATTTCGTTACTACCTCTTTCGCCGAGTCCCGGGCCGGTATGTGCAATGTTACCGCTGGATACTTGACCGCGGTATGTATGATGTTGCCGCTGGACACTTGACCGCGGTACGTGTGATATTGACCGCTGGATACTTGGCCGCGGTATGCGTATACGTGTAGCTGTGTGTATGTGTGGTATCGCCGCCGGATTCTTGACCGCGGTGTATGTGTGTGTGGTATGATATGTGATTACGGACGGTCGGGATTATGACCGCCGCCTAATGTCGGCCCCATATAAATGGTTCTATTTTCTCATACATGAGCTAGAAGCGTTGTACAAAAGAAAGCTAGGCATTGGGTGTTCCGTTTATTGTATTTGCCTCCTGTACCCTGGATTTTCTTATGCTCGTTTTCGCACTCCTTATTTCGGTTGTGACCATGTTATTTGTGTTCCCTGCTTTGCATACTCGGTACATATTCGTCACGACCCCCTTTCTTCGAGGGGTCGCGTTTCATGCCCGCGGTACGGACGCGCCACTTGGTGATCCGCCGTTAGGTCACCCTCGTTCTCGCTTCCGTTGAAGTGCTCCTTTATTTCCGGAGCCTGTATTTTGGTATATACCTTTTTATTGTACATATTTGTCTATTCAGGGGTACGGCGGGGCCCTGTCCCGTCATATGATTCTGTCTGTCTGTGTAGAGGTCCGTGGACATGTTTGTGGGTTAGGGTCATTCTGTACAGATGCATGTATATATGTTGTGTTTGGGCGATCCCATTCGCCGCGGCGGCCGGTCCGCGTATGTATATATATATGTCGTGTTGTTCGCCCCGGTGGCCTTTGTTGGTATTTTCTCGCGTGCGAGTTAATTTTGGTTAGTAAGAAAAACGAGAGGAAACTCTGCCCGATTTTCTTTCTAAATACTTGGGTTACGATTTTGAAATTTTGGTACGCACGGGTGCCCAGGTCGGGCGCTAGTCACGGCCTACGGGGTTGGGTCGTGACAGACTTCCCAGGCCCCAGCGGGCCGCGGCCGAGGTAGAGGAGGGGCACCTAGTTCAGCCGGTCCTCCGCACCGTCTATATGCATTGACAGGGCGACAGGACCCTGAGCCTTCCGCAGACGCGGCCACAGGTACTTTTCCGGCACTTTCTATGATATGCGTGTCAATTGATTCGGATTCTATCTTATCCTACGCCGCCCTTGTATTGCTGAACATATTAAGAATTCGGAAATTAGGACGAAAAGTAACCATACGTACAGGTAACGATGAATACTAGAGGCGGAGGGTAGAACTATAAATAAAAGAAAAGATGTGTTACGCGGGCATTTTGAAAAGCTTCGCTAAGACCCCAACTCGTTCCATATTATGGGATATAAGTAGTGCGAGGAGCGGAGGCGAAGATACTAACGCTAAGACGGCCGAAATGCATTAAAGTTTCAAGGTTAAGCGTGCTAGGGTGAGAGTAATTTCACGATGGGTGACCCCACGGGAAATATGTTGAAAATTTCATAATTGTGGGAGCGGGAACAAATGTGAAATTAGGTAGTCCAATGTAAATTAGAGTGTGTGGAGTGGTTAGGAACCCTATAAAAGTCATGTAGGCGGAGACGGACTAGACTAGCGAAGGGCGGACATGTTGGACCAAAAATGGACTATGACGATTCAAGGACCAACAAGAGGGACTTGTTAACGCAGCCGGCGTTCGGAGTTAAATCAATTGGCCTATGACTTGAAGGCAACCTAAGCTCTTAGAATGGATATGTTGAGCGATGTGTGAGATATCTACGAAGGAGACCTCCCCGAAGTATTATAATGCACCATGAGGTCAGTTTAACATTCGAGGACGAATGTTCTAAAGGGGGGAGGATGTTATATCCCGCATTTGGTGCAATCGGATAATTCAAGACAATCGCGGGAAGACAATAAGCAAGGCCACATTTTATTTTGTTTGGCATATGAGCTGCTTGTGAAAAATTTAGAAGTGGAATTAATGAGGAAGGTCAAGGGCATAAAGGGAAATTCGCAATATGACTCGTGGGAATATGAAAGAAAGACGAAGGGCAAAGTTGGAAGTTGGAAAAATTGTTTCCATAAATTACAAGAACTAGCTAAGAATATAAAGTGGGCTTGACATTTTTTTTAAGAAAATGGAAGGCCCAACCGGCCATGCATAGGGTCCAAGCCCACATTGAACAAAATTTGGTCAATAAATAAGATGACTAAGTCATCTTTATGACATAACCTCTAGAATTTTCAAGAAAAGAAGAACAAAACAAAAGAAGGAGAAAATCTATAGGCCATTCGGCCAAGAGAAAATTCCAAGGAAAATTGATAAAAATTCCTTCAAAAATTACTTTCTACCAAGTAGAGGGTCCTTAACAAGGTGGAGTTGTTGTTGAAGCAAGAAAAACTCACAATCATACAAGTTGCCAAGTTGTAGCCAAGTGAGGAGTGAAGAAGAAAGGTGAGTATTAATCTTGTTTTGTGTGTTATATATGGTTTATATGTGTTGTGGTATGCTAAAATGGATGAAATTCATGAAGGAGAGAAATATAGTGCATGGCCGTGTATATATATATGTGTGTAGGAGTCTTGATTCAATTATGTTGTCTAGTGTTTGGTTGTAAATGATATGTAGAAATGAGTAGAATTTATGAAAATATGAAAGTTTGTGAAGTGGGTGTGTTGTTTGAAAGTTGGCCGTGAGTATGTGTCAATGTGTAGGAAATATGAATTGAATTTTATGTGGTAATCTAGTTGTAGTTATGGTGGAACTTGTATTAGAAGTGAAAGTTGAATGAATTAGTGGAAGTTCGAAATTATAGTGTGTGGCCGTGTGGTGTATATTGATAATTGGAAGATTTTGTATATTGAAAGACAACGTTCTTGCATGGATAGTAAGAAATGGTATTAGTATGACGTTGTTGGAATATATATTATAAGGTTGCTATTGTGTTCATTGAAGTCGGAAGGTTTTGGAGAAAGTAGTAAATTGAGATCGTGCATTTTGAATGGAATATGTGAATTGCTAGTGTGATTGTTGAATTATGTTAATAGTTGGCCGGGTTTGAATTCCCGGATTGTGATTGATGAGAAATTTGGCTATATTGAATATTGAGGATGGTATATTTACGGAGGAAGTCTTTGCCCGAAATTTCGGTAGCCAAGTGTTTCCTTAAGATTCTAACTCTAAGAATCCTAATAAGAGTTTTGGTAAACGACCAATTTGCAGATTTTGACGAGATTGCGACGTGAATTTGGAATAGCAAAAGGAGCGGAAAGAGGTATGTAAGGCTTCATTCTTCTTTCTATGGCATGTCTTAGACGTACTAAGTTGGATACGGGCCTCGGGGACCATTCCTTTTCTCGAAATCCAAGATTGAAATTCGCTACTATTCATTCAGTAGAATTGAACTAGAAATGGTGCAAAATGTTGGAAAAACTTCTTAGACCTTTAGAACTTGCATAAATGAGACCCGATCACTCTAAAACTCTCATAAGAAATATCATGAAACGTATTACACGTAAATTGTGTGCGCCGCCTCATGTGACCCGAGGTGGGCCCATTGTTCCCGGATTTTCTCTATCGCTCCGTTTGACTTGTTTGGAGTAGAGTCCTAAGGAAACTTTGATCCTTATCCCGAATATCAAACGATAGGTACGACACTATCTTAATGTAAATATGTCTACGATGACCGTGACAACGATAATGCTAAGAAAGAACATACGTCCGTGATTCCTTGACTAAGGTGAAGAATATGATCTTATAATGATAACGATGGAGTTGAAAATGAGAAAATGCCTACGATAGACATATTGACGATATATTACGCTATAAAAGTGAAAATATGAAAATGTTAAACGATTTCTTGATATCTCCACTTTATCATAGGGAATATGTTGCTATAAAGGTTCTAAGTAGATGAAGATATACCTTATGACCCTATTTGAGGTTTTTCTCATAATGACACTTTTCATTGGTAACCTCGCCTTATGATACACGTATATGTGCATGGATATATATATGTATATGTACATGTATATGTAAATGTACATGGGGAAAAGGGAGAAGGGCAACTAATTTTTATCACCACAGATTCGGTGGATTCCATCCCGGATGCGGGATGCCGGACGCGGGATATGGGAGAGCTGTACGCGCGTACGTATATGCGATGTATGATATATATGACATGTTGTATTGGGACAACTTTGTTGGGGAGGGGGGTGGGAGGCGATGTATTCGGCGTACGTGAATGTAAGAAAGAAATACGTTTCTTTCGAAATGTCGTTTACGTATACGGGGATACGGGACACCGTGTTCGAAAAATGGGCTAAGCTTGCGTGGTATCTGCCTACAGGGCATACACATGTACAGGTTACTTCTGCACCACGATAAGCTCTGTATATCTATTCTGTTATGACTTATACGCTATATTCATTTACTATGTTATCATTTATGCCTTACATACTCGGTACATTATTCGTACTGACGTCCCTTCTTGTGGACGCTGCGTTTCATGCCACGCGAGTCGGCGGACGAACGGTTTTGATTCTTAGAAGCCTCACCGCGGCACTTGACGGCGCTCCGGTTGTTCGGAGCCTCATTCCCTTGGTACTATTTTGTGTATATATATATACGGGCACGACGGCGCTCGGCCTTCTTCGGTATATGTGTACTATGATTAGAGGCTCGTAGACGGATGTGTACGGTTAGATGTTTGTATCTTGGATTGTTCGTATTCTTTGTATAACGGGATAGCAAAGTTTACTAGTTTATGTTTATGATGACGGCTTGCTAATGTAAATGTTACGTAACAAAAAGAAAAAAAATTGGCACAGCTCCTACGGCCTACTTGATAATGAGAATAGGATGCGAGATAAGGGGTGCTCGGTACAAGTATCGGGTTCCCGTCATGGCCCCTAGTTGGGTCGTGACATTTAGGGTGTTACTTTTCTTTGAATCTTAGATCGTGCGATAGAACTGTGCTATTAGGATGACTCCTTCTTTGATAGGTGCTATATTTTTCGGTGATGCCTCCGAGAAGAAGGCAACTTGACGCCCGAAGGGCAAGGCGAGGGCGAGGAGAGACTAGTCGGGCGCCGAGAGTTACACGGGCTCGTGCTCGGACTACGCCCGGTATTGTGCTCCAGTCAGAGGGGTCAGCCACTCCACCACCGGAGGAGGCCGGAGCAGGTCCCTCAGCAGTTCCAGTGGTTCCAGCACCCGCGCCTCCAGCCCCCGGCCGGGCGGAGGATGGGACGTTGAGGAGGCGGTACGATTGTGACGACTTTGGTAGCGGGACGAGGTTCGTGGACGCGCGGCCGAGGGGGTGATGATGACGGACGTGACGATGCGAGGGTCCGCGATTTCCTAACATGCGGTCCCCCGAGTTTTCGGGTCCCGGCCCGAGAGGACCCCCGTGACTTTATCCGGCGGATGCGGCGCTCGTTGAGATTGGCCGAGGGCTTCGGCGACCGAGTGCGTCGAGCTGCTTCACACGGATTACGGGATGTCGCTCTTAATTGGTATGAGTCACGGAGCTATCCTGGGGTGAGGGTGCTTCTCCAGCCACGTAGGACGAGTTTACAGCTGCTTTTCTTCGTCACTTTTTGCCCCCGGAGTTGCGGAGGGCGAGAGTTGATAGATTTTTGCATATACGACAGAGGGGTCGGAGTGTTCGTGAGTATAATATGGAGTTTAATTCTGCGGCTCGTGTGCACACTGCCCTAGTGGCGGATATGGCCGACCGGATGCGCGCGATATGCGTCGAGGTTGGACCGCTACTTGGTTGATAGGCTGTATGGCGATGGCGTCGCGGTGATATGGACATCGCCGGTTACGAGGCTTACGCCCGGGGGATAGAGGACCGGCATCGAGCGAGATCGGTCCGCGGAGACCGTGACGAGGAGGCCGCCCGAGAGGGCCGGTTGCGGGATGTTACGGAGATTTTAGGCGGGCGAGGTCCCGGTCCGGCGGTCGGACATATATCCTCCTCCGTCGGGCGGGGTGCGCGATCCCGGCGGTAGGCGATTTGATGGTGCGGGGCCATACGGGAGCCGGCCGA
This sequence comes from Lycium ferocissimum, assembly GCF_029784015.1. Classification (NCBI taxonomy): domain Eukaryota; kingdom Viridiplantae; phylum Streptophyta; class Magnoliopsida; order Solanales; family Solanaceae; genus Lycium; species Lycium ferocissimum. The sequence continues at coordinate 14,431 of NW_026727169.1, read as the reverse complement.
GTCCCGAGTGCGGGGTTCACGGATGACCGGAGGTTCCGACGATCCGGACCACCGGGCCCGTTGTTCTTATTGTGGGAGATCACACCGCCGGAGTGCTACGGGAGCCGCCGGGCTTTGTTTTTCTTGTGGTAGTCGGGGCCATATTATGCGTGATTGTCCAGGTGGAGGGTGGTTTTGGTAGTACGGTTCAGCCGACGGGATCAGCCGCGGGTTCATCCTCTACTCCTTCAGTTGCACGCCCTCCGGGACGAGGTGCGCCGCGGTCGAGGCCGTAGCGGGGTTTCAGATTCTAGCGGTCCTTCGAACCGCATATATGCATTGGCTACCCGCCGGGGACCGGGAGGCTTCGCCGAATGTTGTCACGGTACATTCTTTGGTTTTTTCTCTCGATGTGTGTATGCTTTAATTGATCCACAGGTTCTACTTTATTATATATCTCCCCGCTCGTCGCTAATAAAATTAGAATAATTTCCGAACCTATTGAGCCATTTGAAGTAGCTACACCGGTTGGTGATTCTCTTATAGCCGGCCGTATATAAAAAATTATTCTGTGATTATATGTGATCGTTGCACCAAGACGTCGGTAGAATTAGATATGACCGAATTTGATGTCATTATGGGTATGGGTGGTTAGCTTCTGTTATGCTAATGTTGACTGCCAAAAAAAAGTAGTTCATTTTCAGTTCCCAGGAGAACCAGTCATAGAGTGGGCGGGCAATACAGCGTCGCCAAAGGGTAAGTTTATTTCGTACCTTAAGGCCAGGAAGATGATCCAGAAAGGCTATATTTATCATTTGGTCCGTGTGCACGATACTAAAGCAGAGACGCCCTCCCTTCAGTCGGTTCCGGTTGTAAATGAATTCCCCGATGTATTCCCAGATGAACTTCCGAGTCTTCCCCCGAACGGGAGATAGAATTCACAATAGATTTGTTGCAGGACACGCGGCCCGTATCTATCCTCCATACGGAATGGCACGGCGAGCTGAAAGAATTGAAAGAGCGACTAAAAGATCTATTGGACAAAGGCTTTATCGGACCCGGTTTTATGCATGCAGGGAGCGCCGGTATTATTTGTAAGAAAGAAGGACGGTTCGGCTATTGCCGAATGTGTATCGACTACAGGCAGCTAAATAAGGTGACTATTAAGAATAAATATTCCCTCCCCCGGATTGATGATTTATTTGATCAGTTGCAGGGTGCCAAACATTTTTCGAAGATAGATCTACGCTCTGGTTATCATCAGGTACGGGTGCGAGAATCTGATATTAAAGGCTTGCTTTCGGGACCGTGCGGGCATTATGAATTCAGAGTAATGTCTTTTGGACTAACAAATTCTCCCGCGGTATTCATGGACTTAATAAATCGGGTATTTCGGCCATTCCTCGATATGTTCGTGATTGTGTTTATTGATGATATATTGGTCTATTCACGATCGACGAGAGGAGCATTCGGATCACTTAAGGACGATTTCCTAGGCACGCTTCGGCGGCGAAATTATATGCTAAATTCTCTAAATGTGAATTACGGTTGACCTCGGTGGTATTCTTGGGGAATATTGTCGGAGCGAGATGGTATTCGGGTCGATACACGAAGATTGAAGGCATGCGGGGTGGCCCGGAGCCTACCGCACGCCGACGAGTACGCAGTTTCCTGGGGTTAGCCGGATATTATAGAAGATTTGTGGAGAATTTTGCTTCCATTGCGGCACAACTAACGAAGCTAACTCAGAAGGCGGTAAAATTCCAGTGGACGGATGCCTGTGAACGCAGCTTTCAGACGTTGAAGGAGAAATTAATCACAGCTCCAGTCTTAGCCCTTCCGGAAGGATCAGACGGGTATGTTGTTTACTGTGATGCCTGCAGTGCTTTGGAATAGGTTGTGTTTTGATGCGCACGGTCGAGTCATAGCCTATGCTTCCCGGCAACTCGGACCGCACGAGAGAAATTATCCCACTCGACACAGGAATTAGCCGGTAATTCATGCCTTGAAAATATGGCGGCATTATTTATATGGGGTTCATGTTGACATTTATACTGATCATAAAAGCCTCCAATATATTTTTAAACAAAAGGAGTTGAATCTACGGCAACGGAGATGGCTCGAGTTGCTAAAAGACTATGACGTTGATATTCTGTATCATCCGGGAAAAGCCAACGTTGTAGCCGCGGTGCGCTTAGCGTAAGTCCATGGGCGGTTTGGCGATGTGTGGCGACAAGAAAGAATTGGTTCGTGAAATTCATCAATTAGCCGACCTTGGAGTTCGTTTGGCAGTTACGGAAATGCTTTGGGGTTTTACGTTCGAAATTGAATCATCCATTATGGAAGAAGTAAAACACGGCGCCGGTTCGAAGATCCCCATTCTGGTCCCGATATAGAGATGTGGCTCTTAGCAAAGAAAAGACCCGATTCGAAATTTCTCCGGACGGGGTATTATTATATGAAGGGCGAGTATGTGTACCCGACGTTGTTCCGAATTTTGCGGCAAATTTTGGGTGAAGCACATAATGCTCGGTATTCTATTCATCACAGCTCCCACTAAAATGTATCATGACCTTAAATGTTTGTATTGGTGAGACGGTATGAAAAAAGACATTACGGAATTTGTCGGTCGGTGTCCAAATTGTCGACAAGTCAAGATTGAGCATCGAAGCCGTAGTTATTACGGGAGATGCAAATTCCGGCCACTGGAAGTGGGGAAATGATTAATATGGATTTCGTCATAGGGTTACCGCGTACTCGTTGGTATGATTCTATTTGGGTCATTGTTGATAGATTGACGAAATCGGCACATTTTCTTCCGGTTAGGACTACGTATTCGGTGAGGATTATGCCGGACTTGTATATTAAAGAAATAGTAAGACTTCACGGAGTTCCGTATCTATTATAACCGACGAGAGGTGCCCAGTTTACGGCTAACTTCTGGAGGTCGTTCCGAAGGATTGGGGACTCAGGTGAGTCTTAATACAACTTTATTCATCCTCGGACCGACGGACGGAGGGCGCACTATTCGAACAGTTTTGGAAGATATGTTGCGGGCCTGCGTTATTGATTTCAAGGGTAGCTGGTATCACGACCCAACTAGGGGCCGCGACGAGTACCCGATACTTGTACCGGGCACCCCCTTGTCATACGTCTTATTCTTTGCTACTAAGTGGGCCGTATGAACATTAGCACTTTTTTTTTTCATAACACTGTCGTTAATAGCATACATATAAACGAGTAATGATAATCAACTGTGCTGACATATTGCACGGCGGCAAGGACAACTAGGCTATGAAACATCGTTTGTACATATATACGTCTCGAGCCTCTAAACACGATACATGTAATTACAAGTAGCTGACTTTTCTTTGTGTCTACATATGTATATACAAAAATAGTACCCAAAACGAAACTCACGGGAACAGCGGAGCGCCTCTCGATGCTCTGTTTCGGAAAAGCTCCTAGGAGTCGAACCGTCGGCTTTGTACTGCGTGGCATGAGGCGCGGCCCCGAAGAGAGAGGGGTCGGTACGAGCGATGTAATGCAGGTATGTAAGCCATGAAAATAATACAATGAAGCATGTAACATATGAGCAATAACAATATGTGGGACCCAAGATCATATAACGATATAAAAGGATAATCTGTACCTGTAAGTGCCTCTCAGGCAGATGTCATGCTTGCTTATTATGTATATTTTTTCCCAAAACATTTCTTGTCATATACATGTGAAAATAGAACAAGTCATAGCGCCGAAGTACGTCGGCTCGCCCACATGTGTCCCGCGTCCGGGCATCCCGCGTCCGGGATGGAATTACGCCAGGCGACCGGTGGCTTGATGCGTCTATAGCGCAACATGTGTCCCTTCCCCAAATTTTCCCCATTTTCATATATACATATAATATCCATGTCATATACATTTCATATAAGCGACATGCATGAGAACCCGAAAGTCATGTGTCTATCGGGGTGACGTAAGGTCGGTAGCCCCCGATTACCTTATGGAATAACCACGGTCACTTCGTCCCACCTTGAAGGAACAATCATTATAAGGCGAGACTAGCAATGAATAGCAACACCATAAAAAAAAAACATAAAACAAGATTATAAAGCTTCTATGAAAGAAGTAATGGAAACCGATACGCACGTACATCGAGACTCGAGTAACGAACATGGCTCACACGGTCATCATGTCCCATTGGGTCATCCACGAAGATTTCAAGGCATTCTGATTTCATTTACAAAGGTTTCGGACGTTTGAACATTACTTTACCTTAAAGCACAAATTATGGATTCAATTCTATTGAATGAAAAAGGAACAAATTTAGGTGTCGTTTCCGAGGGTAGGACTTTTCCCGAGGGTCGGATTCGACTTAGAATAACTAGGACATGCCGAGGGAAGGAGAGGTGGACTTCACATACCTTTTCCGCTTTGCACACGTCTCCAAACTCAAGCTCCAAGTTCGCCAAAATCTACAATTTGGTCACAATTACCAATTGTTAATCTCAACCAATACTTGCCTATAAACAAAATTTGGGCAGCATCTCCTCTATACACATAACATCCACGAAATTCTCGGCCATATTATCACTCAGACAAATCCGAGAATGAAACTCGGCCAAACCGTCAACCAACAATACCAACAAGCCACTTATATTTAATTCAACTCAATTCAATTCTTTTCAAAGCAATTCAATACAATTCCATACAATTCAATATAACTCAATACAATTGAATTCACATGATATTCCAATAATACCATTAACATACTACTTACTCATAACCTTCTAATTTTCATGAAACAACAACATATTTCCTTCTTTCAACTTCAATCACAACAACCAAATTTTTCACTCCTCCAAACCATTAAATCCTTATTCTTACATCATAGAAACTACCATAACAACAATTGTCATTCTAAATAAAATCAATTCACCACACCCTTCCATAATCTATACCATTCGGCCAACACACCCCATATGCATATTTTTCATGAATTTCTATATTTTCCATACATTACGATAACAACCAACACACAACACAACACAATACAACATAACACATATAACACATACACACACTCACGGCACCACACACACTCCCATAACACATGAATTTCATCCATTTTCAAGCACACAACATACTCGAACATCCATAACACATAAGAAGAGAATTAAACCTTACCTTTTTCCTCACTTCTTCACTTGACTCAAATTGCCAACTTGTATGGATATGAGTTCTTCTTGCTCCACAAATCACTTCACCTTACTAAGAACTCTTCAAGGGATTGTTTGGCCATAAAGAACAAGTTGAGAATTCTTTTTTTTTTTTTTCTCTCGTTTTTTTTTTTTTCCAAGGCCGAATGGCCAAGCTTTTCCTCCTCTTTCTTTCTTGCTTTCTAAATCTTGAAAATTCTAGGGGAAATAAGATGAATAAATCATCTTTCCACATATATATATACTTAGTCCCTTCCAATAGTAATTAAACATATTGCCCCTAGCTTGGCTTGATTTCATTTGGCCAAGTTTTGAAAGTGGGGGCCACGGCCAAGTGGCCCCTTTTCTTGAAAATTCTAGCAAATTTCCTATAATTCATGAAAATCATTTCCTTCGTTCCAAATTTGCCCCCTAACCTTTCTCCATATTTCCATGAGTCATTTTGAGAATTTACCTTTTTACCCCTGGCCTTTCTTAATATTCCCACTTTAAAATTTTCCATAAGCAACTTGTGTCACTTGCCTTGAATTGCAGGGTACAAAATACGGAATGTAACATCCTCCCCCCCGGCTAAACATTCGTCCTCGAATGTTGAGCGTCTTATAGGGGGTTACTACATTTCGGGGGGGGGGGGGGGAGGGGTTTCCCTTATGGTTGTCGTACACAATCACTTAACACGTCCGTTCAGATACTTGGTTGACTTATACTTTCTTGTTATCCCATACTTCACCATGACGCCGTCATCTTTTTTGGTCATCTTCCTTGGTTGTTCTCTATATTTGCGCCGTACTGCACCCGTCGTCAACTTGTTTCTACGCCCTTTTTGTAGTTGCTCGATGTGCCAACATATCCCAAATTCTTGTTACCCTCTCATTCGCAACATTTCCAACCACTATTTAAACTTACACACACGATTCTAGAGTACGTGCTATACTTGTTCCCTTTTCACCGGCCCCGGTCCAACTCGATCTCGCAACCTCTATTACGTCTCCGGTCATCCCATATATTCTAATATCATCTAGGCTACCCTAACTTCACATTTGTACTCTATCTCTATATTTATGAAATTTTTGGGATACTTCCCAGGGTGTCACCCATCATGGAATTGCTCCCACTCAAGCACGCTTAACCCTGAAACGTTAATGTATTCCGGCATCTTAATGCTAATGTATTTGCGTCTACTCCCCCGCACGGGCTTTGTCACGTAATCCAGGGCAAATTAGGGTACTAGTCACTTTCGACACGCCTTCGGAACGTACTTTTCTCTTAATTACTATTTTAGCCCCCTCGGCCCTTAATACTCACTTCTTGTCTATGCGTATATGTCACGCCCCAATTTCCGAGGGACGTGATGGGCACCCGACCTCGATTTAAGGCCGAGCGAACCCGCAGACCTTCACCACACACGTAAAATTTTTTCCAATCAGACTAAAATGTAATACATACCAAATCAAATAAAGTCTGTAATCTGACAAAAATATATACACAGCACTGTACAACACGTCGGCCGATGAAGCCGCAACACGGCCGACATTTTACACCCGCACACGCTGCAAAGTCTCTACAGTACCATCCGGAAGACATAACGCACATACTACGACTCGGCGGTGCTCCGGAAGGAATTGGAGCTCACCAATCATCTTTGGAATATCTTCAACTCATCTGTGGGTACTGCGCGGCATGAAACGCAGCCCCCGAAGAACAGGGGGTCAGTACGGAAAATGTACTGAGTATGTAAAGCCAGAAAAACTATAAACATAACATAATCAAAATTAGAGTACAGAAATAGACCGATGTAACCGTAATCAGACTCGAATACGGTATCGTAGGCGAGACAAGACCTTGTGGCGTGTCCGTAAGTACGAAGCATAACGGACGTAATCGTAAACGAGAATCGGGAGGTACGAAGGCATACCGGACGTACCCGGACGATGTAACCGTCATCGGAGCGTACGTACGAGTATATCGGACGGATTGTAAACAAAAGCACGTACGTAGGTATATAGACGGAACCGAATCGGAATCGGGATACGAGTAGCGTAATATCGAGATACGGGACCATATGTACCGATACAAATTATGCAGAACGTACAGAATGTCCAAGGCAACTCATACGTACTGATACAGATCGTACAGACGTACCGAATATTGTGACAAATCAGATTCATATGCAGAACAGAACATACAGAGTACTGAAACAGATCATATCCATATGCAGATAACAGATCCCGGCCCTTTTGAGGGACGCGGTAACAGAATCAGAATCATATATCAGAAATGCACATAATCAGAACGCCGTAGCGTACGTATATCAGAACCCGGCCCTCCAGTGAGTGGCGCGGTAACGAACCGGCCCTCAGTACGGGACGCGGTGAACATGACAATTCGGTCTGCATCACGCCACCACCCCATACATCAAATCATAATATCATAAAACGAGCCCGGCCCGCCTATGAGGGACGCGGTGAACAATGCGAAGGTGCACGATAACGAGAACCCTGGCCGGGACGCGGTGAGCGGACATAACGAGACGGTGCGGCATGATGCGCACGATAACATATCGAGCACAGCCCGGGCGCGATGAAAGATACATTGAGTGTTGCACGAGCAGAGTAGTGCAGTAACATATGCATATAAATCAAGACTCGACAGACAGATGCGCATACCGATATCTGAGGCTCCAAAACAAGTTTCTGATCAGTCTTTACCAAACGTTGGGATTATCGCATCAGAACGTCAGGTCGTGTCACGTCGGGTGGTCGAAACATTTTATATCAGAACGGACATTCCGACGCAAATCCGGATCATTCACAGAAATCAGGAACAATTAGCTTACAGAGCTTTCAGAGAACAGAAGTGATGAACATACCCAGTTACCGTACAGACATACATAAGGTAGGTATCGGGAATTGTGGTCCCACTTCGCACAAAATCAAGATAACATACAGAAGTTATGAGCATTCGTACTTACAGAACTCTTTTCGGTACAAGACCTTTTCATACTTACTCATCTATTAAGCATACTAAAGCTTAAGTACATAACATGCTTATATAACATAAATCAGAATCATAAACAGACTCAGAAGTCAAGAGCGAAGTTACCCCAAATGCATATCATATCATAACCTATTGGCTTTACGACATGCCATAAAAGAAAAGATAAGCCTTACATACAAACGCCTTGCTAGCCATACTTGTTCATCGACTTGCTCATCTTACATTCAAAGGATCCATATGATCATTAGATTCATCGACTTATGTTTGCCTTAATTTTTCATACAAGTTCACTTATAAGCTACCGAAATTTCGGCGGCACCTCCTCCGTAAATGCACCGTCCAGGATATGGCTCGCCCAAATCAACATACAATCCGGGAATTCAACCTGGCCAATCCAACAACAATACTACCAATCACAATAACAATATCGATAGATAATTTCAAGATGTCCAACCAATATTCAATCTTACCCGAAACCTTCCAACTTAACTAGAAACATTCATGACACATTTTCTACTTTCAAATTCATAAACTATGTCGATAATTCCATACGTCTTCAACAATATTTTCATCAAACAATGAACTTTACGTAAATCACTTTAACTCCCGAAAACAGCCCCGCTTACACTTTTTCTAAGCGCAACTTGGAGCATTAACCTTCATTTTCTTGTCACAAATTTCATGACGACAACAACCAAAATGCTTGGTAACATTAACTCAACATAGGCCCTTTTAAAACGACCCATTACACGTGACAACAACATGTAGTATTTCATGATTTTCATTCGTTTTCTACACATTATAACAACACACAAACATGTTAAATACAATCAATCCATCACCACAACACAACTCTACACACCCACGGCTAGACACACACATATACGGCTATACCTCAACATCCATATTCTCATATATTTCATTCATTGTTCACCTTTCACAACACACACAACAACCAATTTACACTAAACAAAATTTGTTCATCACACTTATTCCAACAACTTCACCCCACGGCCACACATTCCCATGCAAAGTTTCATAACTTTCATCCTCTTCCACACACTTCAACATGCATAAACATCTATAAAAACATGAAATCAAGATTGAACCTCACCTTTTCCTCTTGCCTTCCTCATCCTCGGCTAGCTTGTGGCCTTGCCAAACGAATAGTCTTCTTGTCCCAACAACTACTCCACGACGACGAGGGCCTTCTAATTAGTAGAAAATCATGACGAAAGAATTTTTTCCATGGAGGATTCCATAGGGCAGTCCGGCCAGCCCTTTGGCCGTAACTCCCTCTCTCTCATTTTTTTTTTCTCTTCTTTCTTTCTTTCTTTCTTTCTCTCTTCTTCAAATATGAGCCCCCTTATCTCTTATATATATATATAGTCATCCCATATGCATGTGAGGGGCACATGCCCCTCCCCTCTCTAGATTTTTCTTTCCTTTTCCTTTTATTTTTCTAGAGTTTTCTCTCTTTTATTTTCTAAAAGATGACTTATTATTATATTCTTTTGTCATCTTTTTATTTTCCATACCTTTTCTTCACATGGCCATTATGGCCCCTTTTGGAATTTTCTTGAATTCTCGTGAAATGACCATTTTGCCCCTAGCCTTTTTACAAAATTACCATAATGCCATTTTGCAAATTTCCCTTTTTGCCCTCAGTCTTCCTCAATATTTCACACTAATAATATTTTCCAACGACTTACGCATTACAACAGAACCGAAAAATGACCTTGCCCTAAACTTTCCGCCATTGCTTCAAAATATCCGAAAGTGCGAAATGCGAGGTGTAACAGTATAACTACCTTTCGTCCAGGATTTCCAGATTTTCATCAGCAATATAAAGAATGACACATGACGGTATAGAGTTTAGATCGATCAACATATATACTTTATAAAGGAATACCGATAGGTACACGTAGCCGCGTCGGGGGGGGGGGGGGCTCGGGATCTGCGTCGTCTCGTCGGTGCAAATATGCGGTTACGAGGGCGCCTATACTAGGTGCTCCTCCTCTTGCCCTCGACCACGACCGGGCCGGGGGCACGGGACGTACGTCCGGGGAGGGCGCGCGGTCGACGACGAACCGATAGCGATCCGGCGGGCCGAGTTTTGGTCTCTTCCGACCTCGTGGACGGTCGCACGCATCAGTGGTCGGTCCCGACCCCGCGGACAAAACAAGCACCTCGTATCAAGGTAGCAGCATCCCCGTGTGGCTTGCCACATCGAGTACATCGCGGTGGGGGTGGCCACCCGTTCTTTGACTCGGCTCTATCGTCGGGACCCTAAAGCTCGGGCACTCGATCCGGTTCGAATAAGCCGGAATCTTTGGTGCCCGTCCCCTCTGCTACTCACCGGCTCAAAAGATCCGGCCCTTTTGCCGAGCCCTATCCGAATCACGCTGCGCCCTCCGGTCTTTGTCACGTCTTCCGGGTTTTGGGCGTGGGGCCGAATGCGAGCAATAGTCATCCCGTCCCAGGAGTGAAGGCGCAAGCAGTCTTTAGATAAATGTGGCCCTAGCCCTCTCACGTACTGGTGCACACGATCCCCCATATCCGCTACCATGGCTGGGGCGTACCTGGCTAGCGAGTCAAAACGGAGACTATATTCCCGAGCACTCATATTTCCCTGTCTGAGATTCAAGAACATATCAGCTCGAGCCCGTCAAACCTCTGGTGGTAGGTAATGTCGCAGAAATGCCTCGGTGAACTCTCGCCGGACCGGGGGAGGCGCATTGCTCCCTCGAGGATATCCAATTATTATACCAATGGTATCGCTATATCCCGCAATCTATAGGAGGCCAACTCTACTGACTCGATCTCCGAAGCATGTATTATCTTCAGCGTCCTCAGCATTTCATCTAAAAAACTTTGCGGGTCCTCCTCTGGTTTCGATCCATAGAACTACGGAGGATTTAGGGTGATAAAATCACGGGCTCTGGCGCTCGCCGCCCTGTCCCCCTGGCCCACATCCTGCCGTTGAGCTTGTGCGGCGACTAACGAGTCGACGGGCGAATAGCTTCCGTTACACCTTGCTAGCCGTGGCGGCGGGTGCGGCCAGTCGGAGCTCGTCTTGCTCGTCGACACGGGGGAAGCGGGGAGAAGCCTCGTTGTGAGACTCGCCTTCTTCTACCTCCGCCGGTGGCTCCCGCTCAACTCTTTTCCCGGCCACCGTCTTGCCCTTTCTCGGGCCGCCAGCTTTCCTCGTCACCGCATGGCGTTCTTTGAAACCATAACGCCGGATTAAGAAAAAATATAGGAACCCGATAACATAGCTCTATCGCACGATCTGGAATGCAAAGAAGGTCATATTTCCTAAATACCCTGCAGCCTCCCGTTTATAAGTGTGGCACGCTACACACCCATAAACAGGACTCTACTGGACACGGCTCGTAGACAAATCCTTGGACCGCCCGCTCTGATACCACTTCTGTCACGACCCAACTAGGGGCTGCGACGAGTACCCGATACTTGTACCGGGCACCCCCTTGTCATACGTCTTATTCTTTGCTACTAAGTGGGCCGTATGAACATTAGCACTTTTTTTTTTCTCATAACACTGTCGTTAATAGCATACATATAAACGAGTAATGATAATCAACTGTGCTGACATATTGCACGGCGGCAAGGACAACTAGGCTATGAAACATCTGACTGTACATATCTGTCTACGAGCCTCTAAACACGATACATGTAATTACAAGTAGCTGACTTTGCTGTGTCTACATATGTATATACAAAAATAGTACCCAAAACGAAGCTTCGAACAAGCCGGAGCGCCTCTCGATGTACGGTTGAAAAGCTCCTAGGAGTCGAACCCGTCAACTTTGTCTACTGCGTGGCATAAGAGCAGCCCCCGAAGAAGAGGGGTCAGTACGAGCAGTGTACCGAGTATGTAAGCCATGAAAATAATACAATGAAGCATGTAACATATGAGCAATAACAACATGTGGGACCCAAGATCATATAACGATATAAAAGGATAATCTGTACCTGTAAGTGCCTCTCAGGCGGATGTCATGCTTGCTTATTATGTATATTTTTTCCCAAAACATTTCTTGTCATATACATGTGAAAATAGAACAAGTCATAGCGCCGACAAGTGGTCGGCTCGCCCACGTGTCCCGCGTCAGGGATGGAATTACGCCGGTGACCGTGGCAATGCGTCTATAGCGCAACATGTGTCCCTTCCCCAAATTTTCCCCATTTTCATATACATATCATATACATGTCATATACATTTCATATAAGCGGCACGAGAACCCAAAGAAAGTCATATGTCTATCGGGGTGACGTAAGGTCGGTATCCCCCGATTACCTTATGGAATAACCACGGTCACTTCATCCCACCTTGAAGGAACAATCATTATAAGGCGAGACTAGCAATGAATAGCAACACCACAAAAAAAAACATAAAACAAGATTATAAAGCTTCTATGAAAGAAGTAATGGAAACCGATACGCACGTACATCGAGACTCGAGTAACGAACATAAAAACACGGTCATCATGTCCCATTGGGTCATCCACGAAGATTTCAAGGCATTCTGATTTCATTTACAAAGGTTTCGGACGTTTGAACATTACTTTACCTTAAAGCACAAATTATGGATTCAATTCTATTGAATGAAAAAGGAACAAATTTAGGTGTCGTTTCCGAGGGGTAGGACTTTTCCCGAGGGTCGGATTTCGACTTAGAATAACTAGGACATGCCGAGGGAAGGAGAGGTGGACTTCACATACCTTTTCTGCTTTGCACACGTCTCCAAACTCAAGCTCCAAGTTCGCCAAAATCTACAATTTGGTCACAATTACCAATTGTTAATCTCAACCAATACTTGCCTATAAACAAAATTTGGGCAGCATCTCCTCTATACACATAACATCCCCGAGAATTCGACTCGGCCATATTATCACTCAACAAATCCGAGAATGAAACTCGGCCAAACCGTCAACCAACAATACCAACAAGCCACTTATATTTAATTCAACTCAATTCAATTCTTTTCAAAGCAATTCAATACAATTCCATACAATTCAATATAACTCAATACAATTGAATTCACATGATATTCTAATAATACCATTAACATACTACTTACTCATAACCTTCTAATTTTCATGAAACAACAACATATTTCCTTCTTTCAACTTCAATCACAACAACCAAAATTTTCACTCCTCCAAACCATTAAATCCTTATTCTTACATCATAGAAACTACCATAACAACCATTGTCATTCTAAATAAAATCAATTCACCACACCCTTCCATAATCTATACCATTAGGCCAACACACCCCATATGCATATTTTTCATGAATTTCTATATTTTCCATACATTACGACAACAACCAACACACAACACAACACAATACAACATAACACATATAACACATACACACACTCACGGCACCACACACACTCCCATAACACTTGAATTTCATCCATTTTCAAGCACACAACATACTCGAACATCCATAACACATAAGAAGAGAATTAAACCTTACCTTTTTCCTCACTTCTTCACTTGACTCAAATTTCCAACTTGTATGGGTATGAGTTCTTCTTGCTCCACAAATCACTTCACCTTACTAAGAACTCTTCAAGGGATTGTTTGGCTATAAAGAACAAGTTGAGAATTCTCTTCTTTTTTTTTTTCTCTCGGTTTTTTTTTTCCAAGGCCGAATGGCCAAGCTTTTCCTCCTCTTTCTTTCTTGCTTTCTAACTCTTGAAAATTCTAGGGGAAATAAGATGAATAAATCATCTTTCCACATATATATATACTTAGTCCCTTCCAATAGTAATTAAACATATTGCCCCTAGCTTGGCTTGATTTCATTTGGCAAGTTTTGAAAGTGGGGGCCACGGCCAAGTGGCCCCTTTTCTTGAAAATTCTAGCAAATTTCCTATAATTCATGAAAATCATTTCCCTTCGTTCCAAATTTTCCCCTAACCTTTCTCCATATTTCCATGAGTCATTTTGCGAATTTACCTTTTTACCCCTGGCCTTTCTTAATATTCCCACTTTAAAATTTTCCATAAGCAACTTGTGTCACTTGCCTTGACTTACCCGAGGGTACAAAATACGGAATGTAACAGCTGGGATGACCATTTACCGCTTATTGAATTTGCTTATAATAATAGTTATCATTCCAGCATTCAGATGGCACCATATGAAGCTTTATATGGCAGAAAGTGCAGATCTCCAATTGGTTGGTTTGACATGGGCGAA